>NW_008672154.1:54855-75397 GCF_000695815.1 Acanthisitta chloris | reverse complement strand
GTAGACACATGCATCAATTCGCTGGTATAGCTAGTCATACCTACCACAGCTCCAATGTTGGTAGGAGTGATGTGGGGTTTGTTGTATGACTCAATTATGCTCCTCAACCAGGACCATAGGTACACTATTTTTACATTAGTTTGAACCTTCCCTTAAGAGTCTGCTGCCACTGTCCCACCCTTCAGATGGAGGGATTAAAACAGTTGAGCATACCGCACATGTTTTGCTCTTTTCTCATTCATTGTGCTTGAAATATCCCTTGGTTTTGATCTCAGAAACTAAATTAGGAACATTTTATACTTGTCTTTCAGATTTCACAGCAAAAAAAAAAAAGTCAAATCGAAACTGCAACATAGCCATGGACACCTGCACCATTAGATGCAGATGGCCTTTGCTTGCATTTATGCAAAGACAGGTGTGCTTGAAGAAGTGAGAGCAATGGGTTTCATCTGTTCTTCACACTTTAGAATGCCAGAATTTCCAGAATCTAAAAGCATGCTAAGTGAACAGTGAAGATAAATGCACGGTATTGAAAAATAACAAGGGACTTTAGGGCCCATCTCAGCATTTCATACCAATGTCTTTATGGGCTCATATCCCATCAGGGGTATACATGAGGACTAGTTTGGTCAGATGACAAAATTCAGCACGATGCAGGTTCATAACTCAGCATACTTGGAAGAGCCAACCTCATTTATGATGGGCTGGAAAAATATCATATCCAGGACACTTCCATGCTTAAACACACCCTCCAGATGATTCACCAAAGCCTGCATGAGTCAAACTCTCTCAAAGCCACGATTCACGGCTGATGTTAATCTCCATGCCTGATATTCTTGTGGAAACTAAACAATGACAAATAAGCACCTGTGACTCAATGGCAGCCCCTATAGCACTGTATAATAACTTTCTGATGACCTGAGCTATTTTCTGTAGGCATACAGTGCTGTGGTATATTACGGGGGCTGTATGCAAAAGCAAGGAGAATGGCTCCAGGAGAACTACCACCCTCTCCTTGTACTCATTTTGGTTATGTTAAGAGGCAATGGTCACATTTTTTGCTCTCAATAGTGTTTGTGATACCTCTGGGGAACTTCTAGAAGCAATGATGAGCACCAGGGCCAAAGACCAGCAATGAAAAACAGCCAAGTGATGGCTTTCTGGTGGCAGTGTAGGTAAAGCCACTGACACAGGCACCCACAAGACAATCCAAAGGATTCATGCTGGTTTCCCCTATGCCAAGGAAAGATACTCCTTTCAGACTGATGGACATATTGATAGTGTGCTGGTTTAAAACCCTTTCATTTCAACTGCTTGCAAACTACACTGTTGAAAAAGCAAATACTTGGTGTTAAGCAATTTGACTGTCAATAAACATCATCAGTTCAGGACCTTAGCAATAAGATACACATGTAGCAACTTCAGTTAGGTAGGCTCAGTAAATACATTGCCACAAAGAACCGAGGGCTCATCTGAAAAGAATCCCACCTCAGAAGAAATAAAGACATTTACAGCCTAGTGCATCAAGTGGTGCCAGAAGAGCCAGCAAGGATCAGCTCCCAGCAGTTCATCCAATAACCATTTGTTCAGAACAGCGTTTAACCAGAACAAAACAAAAAGTACTTCTAAGCTCCTTTCCCTCTTTTTTCCTGTGAGCCTCAGGAATATAACCACATGAAATGCTTCAGCACTGATTGGCAAGTTTCTGTATTGATTGGCCTCAGAGTCTGATTAGATAAGACAGAGCCAACTAATGAAAGCCACTAGAAAAATCTACTGGAGTATTATCTGCTGAGATAAACTCCCCAAATCCCCAAGCCAGTCTATTTAGTAGATCTTGTATCTAAACGTATCCTGATATTGCTGATAGTATTGTTCACTAACAAAACATGGGATACTAACAAAAGGGCTTTGTTAAAAAAAAATAGGTGACTACTGTCCTGGAGAGAAAAGAAAGTGGACAGCCTGGACTTTAAATCCAGTCATAAGAAGTGGGAGACTGGCATTAACACCTGCCTTTCCTTATCCATGATTCAAACTCTCCCTAACTCCCAAAACACAAAAAGGAAACTCTAGGATAGGTTTGTTAGATGACTCATGTCCCATCGCACTGGCAACGTTAGCTATTACCTGCTTCAGAGGAGCAGCTGGATATTGGATGCTCTATCTAGCGAAAATACTTTTCTTAAGCTGTGTGCACTGCTTATCTTCCTTATATTTACATTGTCATGTTATTTTTTTAGCTATTGTGCTGAATCTGCCTGAAGCCCTCTCTCAGTTTTCACACAGCTCTTTTGGAAGTGAAAAATGTTGCTGACTCGGTGGGGGTTTGGGCCGATTAAAACCAAAGTAAGGGAGGCAGGGAAAAGCCTGATGTTTGTGCTTCAGCCATACTCTGCTCAGTCCTGCTTTGAGATCCACTCTTCCAAATCTCTATATTTTCCATAGTGTGAAAATACCAGTTGTTGGAAGGGATTTGGGGGTATACAGGACATGAAGGGATCATCCTGGGATACATGACCTGTTGGGATCTATGAGATGCACAGTGTGCATTTAAGGCAGATGTTCAGGAAAGAATCCAGCCCAGCCCTGAACTCGTGCATCAACTTGAAATAATTAATAAGTCTAAAGAGGAAAAAAGGAGTTTGAACAAACTGTGTGCTCTGAATTTCCTCAGAGGAGTTCATCTGGGAAAGAGAAGAAGCATTCCTCACCCTGCTCTGGATCACACTGACAGGAGGTTAAGCTGCAGGGATGTTCCAGTATACTGAACTAGGCAAGGGGTTTTCAGAGCTGTTATCTATTTTCAAATAAACATTCCAGTGTGTATTGTTATCATATTTTGTCTTGCTCTAGTCACTTAGAAAAAAAATGGCTTCTGAATATCAGTTTCAGGGGGTATTTGTATAGCATCTGGCTCACATACAAATTTTCTTCTTTTTCTGTGCATTCTTCTATTCAGGTTTTTATCTAAACATGACTATATATCCCAAGAGGGCAACTGCTCCTTGAGACTCATGCAAAAGGCTAATTATTAGGCATGCATGGCTAGGCAGATGGAAGCCACATCGAGTATTTTTCCTTTTAGGGCTATCCTTACACCAATTAAAGGACTCTCACCTAATATCTTAAGTCCAGAAAGTCCAAATCATCCAAGAACAATTTCAAATGGTTTCAGACAGCCTTTCCCTTCAGTTATGGCATTTCTTGCCAAAAAAAAAAGGTTTTCTGTACACCCCAGAATCTGCTCACAGGCCTTATGGCACCAGATCTGGAATGCTGATGCTCCCTGCAGAGCTCACATGGTACAGCCATGGTTTGGGTTTTTTATGGAGATTAAATAGTAGGTGGATTCCTTAGACAACAAAGCAGTAGCAAAACCAGGTGAACTTCTACTGCCTCAAAACAAGAGTGGCAGGAGACAACCAACTGGCTGTATAAGACCTTCCTACCCTTGGCCACCACCAAAATCCAGGTAGCTGAACAGACAGGCAGAGCTTTGTTCCCATTCAGTTCCTAATACAGCAACAGTATACATTCAAAGCTGCTGTTATCTTAACAATCCTGTAATAAAAGTTCTGCCTTCCATGCCAGTGCAAAGGTTATCTGTTTGTTTCTGAAACACAAATTCACTGTAAATCTTCAAGGGATCTGGGATGACTGAGGTGTTCCCTTTGCAGGTGCCATGGGGAGAGGGCTTGTCTCCAGAATGCCAAGCAGCTAGTGAGAGGGCCAAACTCCAACATCACGTTCCCTCCAAAGGGAAAAATGTTGATTTATGTGTGCCACTTCACATGGGTTATCATGTTAAAAGGAGAAAGCCTATTGGAAATCCCAAGGATTTGTATCTCTGCTTGGATATCTCTCAGACTTGGAAATGGGAGCTCCTTTGTGGGATCATGCATAGACAGATCACTAATATGAAGCTTATCCTGGATTTTGTCTTCATTTTTTCTTCTCCTACCTAGAGGATGGGCAGGTTTTCAAGGGCTTACTGCCCAGGTAGTGGTAAAGAAGAGGGGTATCCAAGTGCTAAGAGGAACTCACAAATCAGCCTGTGCATTTGCCTACTCACTTTGATGCTTTGACAGGAGCTGGGCAACTCTGAAAACCTGCAACTGATTGTGGGCTCTGAGTCTCTTAGAAAAATCTGGCCCTTTACTGTGTAATTGTTGCATGGTTTATAATTACCCACAGGTTTATATACTGAGTAACAAACAAAGACTAACGATTTCCTTGGCTGCTGAACTTTAAAAGCTGCTGCATGACTTATTTAGATTTAAGCTGCAAGGTTCAGTTATCTGTACATATGATTTATTAATGAGACAAAAAATTTCAAATACAAATTTAAGCAAAACCCAAGAATGTATAATACATTTTTTCTAAAATTTAAAGCAATTGATAAAGCACTCAAGGACTTTGCATCTTCGATATGGATGAGTCAGTCCTAACACAAAGTGTTAGCAAAGAGTAGTTTCATATGCTGAAACTGAGTCACTCGCTACAAAAATGAAAAACACCCTATATTCTGTGTCCAGAAGTGCTTTTACATCCTGAATTGAACAGAACAAATGAAGATGAGAGTCTGTCTGCAATCTTTACTCAAAAGAAACTGAGCTGAAGTTGAAATTGGCTCAGCAGATAGCAGTTAGTAGTAGGAGAATGGGAATTACATCAGGTCATATTTAATCCATGTATCCCATGATGAATTTATTCACAGCCAACAAAAACAAGAGTCTAACATTTTGTTCTCATATATGCTATGTGCTCCAAGGGTGTCTAAAAATCCATCTGTTGAAGAGGCAAGGCACCACTGGACTTCATTTTTCTTCCAGATCTACATTCTTGCATTAAAGAAATTGTATTCATTGACATTATATTAATGAGTTGCTTAAAGTGGGCATACTGGAAAAAAACTGAACACATTTGCTACCAAGTGTGCCCTTTCCATGTGGAAAATCATTAAAACCTCAGAGACATTTCGGCTCTGATGGGAGGTGTCTTTCACTAAGTTGAATCAAACCATGCATATGAGGAAATGTTGACAGAATGTTGCTCAGTTGTAAATTATCTAGAAATGTGAAATTGTTCCATGTTAATGATGGTGCTGCTTGAAATAATATTTACTGATGATTTGTCTCCTGGTCGCATAAGCAATGATTCTGTATCCCTCATTCCTGTGTTCTCTTTGTACAATAAAAAATGCTGCCTTAGAATTTTGCTGTATTGAATCCTGTCTTTTCTTATAATTATCGTGGTTTATATCTCTGTTTATTGACACACTTTGATTCTCATTGCTATTAAATTAACATTTGATTATGTGTTTTCTTGGTGAATAACTCTTGTAGTATATGATAGGACAAGGGGGAATGGCTTCAAAATGAAAGAGAGCAGGTATAGATTAGATACTAGGAAGAAATTCTTTACTGTGAGGGTAGTGAGGCACTGTCACAGGTTGCCCAGAGAAGTGGTGGATGCCCCATACCTGGAAGTGAGTAACCAAGGCCAGGTTGGACAGGGTTTTGACAATCTGGTCTAGTGGAAGACGCCCCTGTTCATGGCAGGGGGATTGGAACTAGGTGATCTTTTAGGTCTATTCTAACCCAAACCATTCTATGATTCTATTGTTCCACCTTTGCTCTTACACTGAATTATGGAGCTAAACTGCTTAGCTGAGATGTAAAAGCTGGGGTTTGTATATTGCAATGCTGAAAAGTGAAATACGAATAATCAATGTGGACTTTAATTATGGTGTGGAACTTTTGACTGAGGACTACTTGTTTTGATAGGCCAGAAGGAATTTATTTAGCACGTTCCATTCCAGAATGGGCTTGCAAGACAGGAGTTAACCTGAATAAATTTGCTCGACATGAGCAGCAATTCTCCTGGAGCAACCTGGACCCTTTTTGTATTAGAAGCTGTCTGAAAACACCCAGCTATCAAAGGAGAATACAAGAATCACATCAGCCAATCTCTTACATTTAGACTGCTAAAGGTATGGAATATTTCCAGAATTCTGTCCGAATCTCTCAGTACTTGCTTAATTTTTTCTGAGTTCTTACTGGAGCAACTTCTTTTTGCATTAAAACAGAGTTACCATGTGAGTTGTGCACATCACACACAGAGCTGCATATCCCACCTCTGCAGGGCTGGGCTCCCACTGAGCACCTGAAGATGCAGTTCTGTCTTTCTACACTTATTTCTATATTTTATTAATGGTGCTGTGCTGTAGCCAACAAAATAGGAAACAGGCTGGAGCACAGCTTTGATGGCTAGCCCAGTCTTTCTATGAAATTTGGGTTAAACGCTTTGCAGCTTCTGGTGAAAAGAAGGAAAAAAGATGGTCTCACAGCTCAGGCTGTTGAACTCTGCTTCAAAGAACTGGATCTATCCCTGCTTCTGCAGCAGGTGGTCTGTGAAATGTCAGGTTAATGAAACCAAACTTGTCACTTGAATTCACTAATCACCTGCACCATTTTTTCCTGCATGCTTAGCTTGGTAGACAGAAGTCCAAAACATTAAGCACTCACAAATGCAAATGAAGCCTGTGGAAAGATGCCTGAATATATCTGTGCTATGTAATGCTGGCCACCACAAAGGCAGACCAGAGCATACACTGCGGAAGACATGGAGTCACACCTTGACTAGCAAGGGTGAAACAGCTCACACAAAATCAGCTGTTTTTTGAGGAAGGTAGCTGAAGAGTACATCATCTGAACCGAGGAGGGTCAGCATGTACAGTGACCAACATTAAAGGCAGTGATTGATTTTGCAAGAGCTGCAAAGACCTTTTAATCTGTTTTTAATATACCAAGGCCTCTGTGCATTTGAGCCCATCAGCTGAATGTTTCTCTCCAGCAAGAAGATTGCTGCAGAGACTGTAGAAGACAAATGAAGAAGTTGTACCTTGCTTTGTAAGGAAAGCTCAAGTTTTCTGAATTTGTACCAAATATCAGCTACGTGGAACTGAAAATTTCCTTACCAAAGATCAAAACAGATCTCCTTTTATTGACCACCTCCTTTCTTCCCCTGAAGAACACAGCCATAGAAAAATCAGCTTCGAGCTGTGAGTAGGGGAATTCACATCCTACTCATGTAGGAGGGACTATTATTCATAAAGGCCCAGCATTTGGTCAAAATGGCAACAGTTGTCTTCCAGCTGTAATAGCTTATGTAGCATGGAAAAAAGTAGTCGGATTCCCAAGTGATTCAGGCTTTGAGAGCGGTTTATGCTGAAGCTCCAGGGCCTCCACAGCTCTCAGATCTTTGCTAGTGCCTAATAAAGACCTTTATCTTAATCAACAAAACCACTGATGGATTAAAACCAAACAACATCTCCATGACACGCTGAGGCAAGTCTGGTTTACTTGAGCATGCAATAACAATGCCAAAACTTTTCTGCCACAACCAGAAGCAGGGAGCAGTACATAAAAGCTCATACTTTAAAAGGATATTAACATAGATATGAAAAAATATGAAATATATGAAAAATATAATTTCGACACCCAAAAAAGAGAAGCTCCTTGAAGTTTAACATCAGTGATGGCTGTAGCTCCCTAGCCTGTGGGGACTTGGTCCCCCAAAGCTCCTCATCCTTGAAAAATGACGAGGAAGGTCAGAACAGAAGAAAAAGATGTAAAGCTTACAATCAAATGACCAAAAAAGTCAAAATATTGCAAAAGTACAATTCCTCAGGCTTTCCCAGAACACTTTCTGCATTAGAGTTAAAGCAAGGTCTCATCTTGGCTTTTAGGAAGACATTAAAACTGATAGCCCTGGTGTCTACTCAGACTTCCAGGATAGCATCCAAAGGGTGAAGCTTCTCTGCAGCACCTTGGTGAAACAGTCAATACTTGACATCCCACTGAGAACTGTCAGCTGCACTGCCTGCCCTGGGACTTTAAAGAACTGCACGAATTAGCAGGGTGTAATTGCAAAAATGATCCAAGGACAGTCTGAAATGGATACTTGCTGAGTCTGAAGTGGGGTTAGGATGACATGTTTCCCTGACTCCTGGAAATGAAGGAAATTTTAACCATTAATTTCCATGGGCAGGTTGTCCTAATCCAGGATTTAATTATTTTCCTGCAGTTACCTGAGACCTGAAAACCTTTATGCAGAACAAAAGCTCCACCAAAACCCTTCTTTTGTTTTCTTGCAGGAGAATGACTGCTCAGCTTCTAGCAGTTGTTACAGAGTCAGTCCCCCTGCATAGGGAAGGTAAGATTAAGCCTTTAACGAGTACTTCATCCCAGGGACTGATTTTTTGGTAACAGAATCTCTTTTGGTTATTTTTTATTTCCTTCCCTTTGTTATTTCTGTATTTTTTGTCCTTTTTTTTTTTCAATCTTTTTTTTTGTTCTGGCATGTTTTCCAGACCCTGGATCCCATAGTTAGTTTCCTGAACTTCTCCAATATTCGTTCTAGCCATCCTGGTTGTCTGCCATGAGTATCAGTTTCCTTCCCTCTAGTTTAGAGGGCAGGGAGGGAGGAAAACTGTTCCCAGGCCAAGCAGCAGTGCCACTCTGCAGATCATTTGGCAGGTTGTGCAGACTAAGAATGAATCATTGCTCACACTTAAATCTTCCTCCATTTCTTCTCATTTTCCCTCTTCTAGGGAGCAAGGAAGAGGTGGTGCCAGCGGCTGCTGCATTTAGTAATGTGTGAAGTGGAAGTAAACAGATAAGACTAAAATTACAGTGACTGCTATTCAAAGGCCAGGCAAATGCTATGACACAGTGCTTGTCAGTTACTGGAATTGCTCATTTTTATCAGGAGCTACTAATTTTTAGTAGGTTTTAATTGCATTAAACCACCTAACCTATGTAGCAGCTGCAGCCTGTTTCCCACAAGATGCCTCCACTTCTCTCCTATACCCCTAAATGACTAATGATGATTGCTTAAATTTTCTCTGTAGCCCATGCTTGTTCTAACTTGTTCAGTTTCCATCTACATCCACTGCTTAATAACTTTCCCCAAGAAGGTGCCTTTTCCGAATACAACTTAGTAACTCCCTATTTCAGATTGAAATTGTGCTTGAACATGTCAGTTTCCTTTCAGGTTGTGTTCTCAGTCTTATTGTAGATCCTTGCATGACCACCTTAAATAAATGAAAATCCTATGCACTGCCTTAACATTTCACTTCATAAAAACCCATTCTTCACTACTACTAAAGGTGTGAGTTTAGGAACATGGTGATGTAATGCTCACAGCCACCGCTGCAGAGTCACTATCAGAACATGGGCTTTCAGGTCAGACATGACCAATAGCTACAGCCAGCTGGTCTGTGGTACTTCTGCTCAGATGGTCTTTGAGCTTTGCAGCATAGGCTCAGTCCTGCCCCCACTGACTCTTGTAGGAAGAGGGTGCAGTCTCAAAAGAAGCAAGTGTGTTTCATGTCTCATCTCTCAAGGGGCAGAGCTAAAACTCACAAATCCGTCCTCTTTGACATTCTAATCTCTGGTTGTAAAATGGATTTAGTGGTTTAACATTAAAATTTCAGACACAGTTAAGGAAGGGATTGCAAAAGAGTTAATAAGCAAAATAGTTTAACAAACTTTGGCAGAGAAAATTGGAAAGCTCATACGATCTCCTAGTGAAAAGAGTTTAGTGCTGGGTTTGCCAGTCTTTCCATTAAAAGTTCTCTTATTTTTGCTTTGCTTTTTTTTTTTAATCAGTTTTAGTACTCTTTTAACATAGAGAATTTCAAGCATGGGAGAAAGCCAATCACATTTCAGATAATTCTTTTGCAAGCTTTTATACTTCTGCCATCACATCTCAGACCCAAAGTGTGATACTCTTGGGCCTCTATTGAACATTTACAGACAGTCATGGCAAGTGGTGTGGATCCCTGTGATGGATACAGAGGCTTTAAGAAATATCAGAAAATTGCCACATTCATTTTGCTGGTGACCCCACACACACCGCATAATGAACCTGTGTCTCTGGAGGAGGTTGCATTCATGTCTTCAACTTCCCTTCCCCCATGGTTTTCCAAGGTTTGTGTCTGGGGTGTTTGACTGAACCATATCACAAGGCACAGTCACAAGGAACCCTTCTTATGATACTCAAATGTTGGCAGCAAAAGTGCCCTTAGCATGAGATCACTTCTGTCAACAAATCCCTTTTGTGTCAAAAAATACACAAGCAGAGAAGGACAAAAAGTCAAGAGACCTGAACTAGGCTTGGAAGCACATCCCCTCAAATGGCCTTCTGCAGAAGCATTTGTTCTTGCTGAGACAAGGAGAGTAAGCATGCAGCAATTTTGTCTGAGTAAGCAGAAAAAAATAAGAACAACTGAGGCCTCCATGCTTGCTAAAAGCAGCAACTCCTCCACCTTTCGAAAACAGAATCAGCACTATCTCCTACACTGATTCAACTCCCTTAACTCAGCTCTACTTCCAGCCCAGCACCTGGAATCTTTGCGCTATTGCAAAGCAAGACACACAAAGTTCTTATTTGGTGTTTTGTCACTCTATATTTTTTCTAAATGTAATCAACAGGTCTATTACACACCAAAAAAAATGAAGTCATTCATTGCTCTCTGTGCAGTGGACATCTGGCCACAACATCTCCCTGTTGCTCTGCTCTGCAGTGATTGCTTGAAAGATCATGTTTATTGTTGCACACCACTCTAATGCACAATAGTACTACATTACAGGAAACCACAATAATAGGGCCCAACAACCTCTCCCAACAAACCTTCTCCAAAGTGAGTGGACTCTTCACATATAACCAAAAGTACTCGGGTACATGAAGAATGCCAGTGTATGACTTTTAGCAACAGTTATAGTAGATTAATGAAACAATCAAAAAAAAAAGTAAATCTGAACTCCTGGAGGAAACCAAGAAATCTAAATAATTAAAACTTATGAAAATAAAATACAATCTCATTTTCAAGTGCAGAGATATTGCAGGTCAAGCACTGTTGGCAAGGAGACTTTTGACCTGAACAAACAGAGCCAAGAAACAGATGTGCACCTGCTCTATTAAGCAAAACACTAGATGCACTGCTGCATATTTTATTCGCTTCTTGGTTCAGAGATGTGGGAGATCATTTTGTTCTTGCAAACATACACTCCCACAATTCATTCACCTTAACAGCCATTTTCAGGATTTCAAGTGAGAGCACCAATTGATTCAGGGTGATTAACTCATTGGTGACACAAGGCCAACTGTTCACACCAGGTGACGCATCACGCACTCAGTGCCAGGCTGGTTCTCAGCTTATGCAGGGGGACCTCTCTCCCTCTATTTCATCCTGTGACTATTAAGAAAATAGAATGAGAGAGGAGGAAAAATATAAAAGAAGAAGAAAATAGTAAAGGAAAGAAAGAAGATGCAATAAAAGAAGACAGCATTATAGGAGCTAAGCCCAGAGTGCTGCAGTGTGGATGGTACATGACACTTAAAGAAGGAAAGAAGGCAAAATCTCATACCAGAAATATCTCAATGCAGCTCTGAGACTGGTCATTAGTGCACTGGGATGCAAAGAAGGTAACATTACATAAACTTGGTTCCTGTACAGGGAAGGTGGGACTTAATGTTATTTTCAAAGGACAGATGAAAGGGTTGAATGAGATATGTTGGAAAAAAAGGGCAGTGAAGAAGAGTTCCTGAAGCAAGTTGATACGATAATATCAGTGGGCTTATTTTGGGTGATCCTCAAAAACTAGTAGGTACAATGGAAAGGTTTAAGGGAGGAGCTGCAGGGGTTAAGTCCATAACCACACTGAAGCTTTAGGGAAAGCAATGACATTTGTGTTTTGCTACCACAGTCCATTGGAAATACTGTTTCTGAATTAGTCAATTTGTGTGTCCAAATGTGAAGCCTCTTGAAAGGCCTGGCTTTCAGAATGGATGAAAAATTTCCTTTATTCAAAGAGTGTGTCATGATCGGCTCTTGGGTGTGTGTAAATCCTTAAATCACTAACCCATCCCATCTGAGAATCTTTTGTCTATATATTTTTCAGCACCACAAAGGGGTGACTCACTTCTGCTACCTCCCACAGTAAATAATTTCTTTTTTCTAAGATTTTTTCTAAATGCTATGGAGTTTGAAGACAGACATAAAGTAATATCCTGTGAATTAGCCTGCTCTCTGCCATATACAACATTGTTCATGTACGGGAAAATAATCCTGTATCTACACTAAATCCTGCCTTTCTTGGCAAAAGGAAAATAATCTAATTGGCACATCTCTGCAGCCAAAGATGACAGATGCCACGGCCACCACATCCACTGTCAAGGACCTGCTGAAGCCTTGAGAAGATGGTAAGCCCATAAATCATATGGGCCTCTTCTAACTGTTAGAGATAATTAAAGATGGAGGGGGCTTGGAGGAAGTGTGCAGAACAAAAGAGGGAAGATACAAGGAGGAGTGACCTTCAGGATAAATGTTTGGAAAAAGAGAAAGAGAAAATAGCATATTTTACTGTTTCATAAGGCAAGTGGGTGGGTGTAAGTGCACATGTGCCTCTATCCTCTTCTGGGAAGCAGAGGAACTAATGTCCTAGTTGCCCTGCTACAGCAAGAGCCAGAAAACAACTCATTGTAAGCAACCTATTGCAAAGGGCAAAGCAAGCCTCTTCCAACAAGATTGCTCAGCTGCCAGTGTGCAAGCTGGAGTACCCATCTTTCTGTACCCTCTGCATGCCAGCCTGTGGTGCTGGTTTTGATGCCTCTGGGAATCCCTGTTTCTCACTTTTTCAGTCCATTTTCTCCCAAGGTTTCCCTAGTCCCTGTTGGGAGAACAGACCTCTTCCACTGGTACCAGTGCTCAGAGAGGTGCAGGTGCTGCTGGTGCTATGGGTCATGTCCTAGTGCACTGAGTAGGCACATAGCACCAACAGCACTGTCTCCCACAGATCAAAAAGGAGGAATTTGAGGGATTTGAAAAGGGTGCTGCTTACAATAGGTTGAACCCATGCACTTGTGTGTCTCTGAGCCTGTAACCAGTGGAAAAGCAAAAAAATACCACAAGGAATACAACAAAACATTATGCTTGCAAGGGCAAGGGGTAGAAGGGGTTCTCCTTGTCCCAAAGTAGTCCTCCACCACAGCCAAGACCTTCCTTTCTCTCCTAAAGTACTCAAGCCACTTACAGCCCTTGTCTAGAGTATTGAATATCCAAGTATCACCATGTAGTGGAAATTAAAGCCACAGGATACCTGCTGCTGGGAGAAATATGGCATCAGCCTTGCCTCTTTATGGAAGCAATCACAGCAAGAAGGATGACAATAGCTAAATGAGCAGGGAGAAGACAAGAAAGAGTGAGCACACCAAGAGCTTTAAAAAGAATATTTCTGCCCAAGTTTCAGTTCTGAGGCATAGCCCAAGTAAGTGGGTGCAACACCAGTGTTTATACCAGCAGTTCATTTAGCCTCTGATCTAAAAGGACTGTGCTCTATTTTCTTTGTACATTCATTTTGCAATATGGCATATCTGCTTACATTTTATAACTACCTAAGGAGTAAATAATTTGCTGTTTTTGACAGGCAGACTGGGAGTTTCAGTCTGTTACCCGTTTGCTTTAAATATCAGTCTATAATACTGTGCTTGGGTGTTTGGCTGATATCGCAGTTAATGATGCACTGTGCCTATTCTCTGGTTATGGAGAAATTCTCACATTATTTCTGGGGTAAGATAATAATGAATATTACTCAAACAAGTCTTGTGTTTGTGGTTGACTTGCTGCCAATGTAGGAAATCATATTACAACCATTATCTCACTCTATCTCCTCCCTCTCAAGCACAAAGTTTTAACATTCATTCCAATGCAATCTATGCTTAAGTAAGCAATGCCTATTTGCTGTGCAATATACCACACCAACTCCCTTTAGTAGTGTCAACGTGGCATTTGCACTGGAGGGAACCATCCTGGCAACTCATCTTCCAGGTTTTTTGGGGCACCACCTTTTATTTCTTAGGTTCAGCTCTATGCTCCTCTCTGCTTTGCAGATTTTCCTGTGGCAATTCCCATCACATGAGCCTGTCTTAAATGTGATCATTTAAATAGATATAATTACACTTTTTTAGCCCCAGAACAAAGACAGACACAACATACACATCACATAGGTCATACTCATCATACTGCAAACACCTAAGTAGAGAAAAATAGAGCAGTTTGCTTTCAAACCTTCACTTACATATTTGTATAAAAACAGAGCCTTCAGGAACAACAAAATATGTCTGGAGTCTTGCAATTAAGGCCTTGTTCATGCTAATGCTTGGAATAGCATTAAAAAACAGTCTGACTGCATTCAAGCTCTGTTAGGTGGTTGCCTTCACATTTGGGATCCAACCCGTCAGGGCCCTCAGAGCTCTGCTTTTCTCTGATGTGGTTACCAAACAGTGGAACATTTCTAGCATGACCAAAACTTAGTCATGCCTCAGTAACTTAACTCAAATTCCACATCTTCAAGCCTGAAAGTATTTTGAGGGGCACAATTTTATCCATGCCATCCATAAAATGTAATTTAACCCTGTTTTCCATATCGCCTTGGATGTTGTGGTGTACATACATCACCTACCCTGCTTATGTGCGCAGTGCTGTCGAATAGGTCATAAATCCTACGGCTGCTGCCATCCAGTTATGGCCTGTGGGAATTTTCCTTTAAAAAACGCTCTTCAGTGTTAGCACACTGGAACTTGTACTCTCTCCACTGTCAGAACTGAGGCTTTCAAACAGCTACCTAATACAAGTAACGGGTAAAGCCACTATCTACTTTTACGATGGAACGTGATCGGTGTGTGAAAGGTCCGTGTGATGTAGCGACGACAGCAGGAGGAGACAGGGGTGAGTGACTCAAGCTTTCCTTCCAGGCCCCTGTTACTGTGAGGACTCCCAGGGGCTCTTCTCCTGCTATAAGATAGTGCAGTTCTTTCCACTGACGTGGAGTTATGTCCAACTTCATGAAAACTGAGCTCATTCCTTGATTTGCTCCTCTCTGAACATCAGGTGAGTTATGGCAGGGAAAAAAATATATTTCCTTTCCTCATCATCTCACTGCCTACAAGTCAGTGGCAAAATTCAAGTCCTGAAAACAGCTTCATGATGACTTCCAGTGGCAAGACCTCAAAAGAAAAAGACAAGCAGTAAGAAAGCAGAATATCTGTCTGTATGTGATCCAAAGATTTTTCTTTCCACCTAAACATTTTCTTTTATCTAACCTAGGTCCAGGTTTCCTTCATACCTGCAAAGGGTGTGCTACTTGATGGGGTTTGAAACTGCTCTTTTTTCTAGTTATAGAACAGAGCATGTCAGGCAGTAATAGACTAAAGTGAGAATCTTCTTGGCGTCACAACACCTTCTCTGCTAGTAGACCTTCTCCATGACTGTCCTTGGAGTCTCTTCATGTTACTACTGGAAGGTAACTTGATTTTTAAAACCCTAGTCCTATACAGCCAAAGACAATAAGAGGCTGGAGTAGATTCAAACATGCTGATGAAACACTGCATCAGCATATACAGAATCACATGTTAGACAAGTGTCACTGAGGTCGCTGCCTTTAAGTGGCACAGTTCTGCCAATAAAAGGCCAATACATCTTGATGCAGTAGATGGCATAAAAGAAAGCAAAAATTTAAATTAAAAAAAAACACTTGCAGTCTTCTTTTACAATTTCAGGATATTTCATGGACCACTAGTTTTGAAAAGTGTGTGTTTGTGGGAAGTGAGGTGTGGAGAGGGATGAGTGTTTTTATAGCCAAGCGCAATAGAGAGGGATCTCGAGAAATAGAAGATGTGATACCACAATGGATTAAGCAGAGCAATTTTTACACACAGAAAGTGTTGGAAGGGTGAACCATAAAGAGAGAGAATTTAGTAAGTTGCGACAAAACTCTTCAACATTAACTACTTAGATGCTAGTGCTATACAAGCTTTCCCTTTCCTACATCAAAAATGTACCACTTCCACATCCAAGAAGAACAGTCTTTGAAGTCAATGTCCATACCCAGTCAGAATAATTTTAGCTTTTTTTACAAATCTTTGGGAGAGGTCCCATTAAAGTTCTAGTCAGTTCCTGAGAAAGCACATTTTTCTGGAGCATAATATATTTTTGTGTGAGGAATGCCAGCACCCAACCCACCTTTTTTCCATGAAGTGAATGTTGTCTGGGAACTTTCTCTTGGGATGTCTAGCACCACAGAGACTGTCTGTACCAGAAATTCCCTCTGTCTCAGCACCCTGATCCAGCTTCATGCCTCCCATCCTCCCTTACTGTGTTTTTTCAGCTCCTCATGCTCTTGCACCTTTATCTTGTTAGCCAGCTTGGTCTATCTGCCCACGGAATTCTCCGCCTGATGAAAACCTCCTGCACGCAGTTTTTACTGGTCTCGACGCTTGTCTGCTCCCAGACATGTAGACATAATATGGTCTGAGAAGATCAATTTCTTCTTTGAGGTCCAGTCTTATCTCCCAGACAGTGGTTTATGCAGTGGGTTCCCTGGGGAATTTTTCTTTTCACACATGGAGCCATTCCCTTGGCCAAATTATTAGCAAATTATTAGCTATTAGAACTATTATTAGAATGTGGCACATCTCCAGGCTGCACCATGAAGACAGGTGGGAAGGTTGCACATTCAGGAGGGCTTCTTGGGCATGTAGGCATCTACCCTGAAGCATGGAGAGCGGCTTTACTGCTGGTGCAGCTCTCTTCACAAATGGGTTAAATATCCCAGTCTCTCAGCAAGGACCTTACCAGACAGTTTGGGTTTTTTGTTTCCACTTCTTCAAGGTGTGCTACTGTGTTTCATGGCTGAAGTCCAAAGCTCTGTGTTTATCCCTCGTCAGCATCATACTGCTATCACCAGACCCTCAGCATTGTTCCTGTTGTGGGCAGCATTAATGACCCATTGACTGCAGCATGAAAACATCAGTTATCTGTTCCTAGGTCTCTGTGGAAGGCAACCAGGGAGGAAGTACTGTGCTTCAGCCTAGATCAGGGTGGCTTCCTCCATTCTTCAGAGACATTGGCCCTTTTGTGCAAGCTCCCCATGCCTTTTGGGAGCTCTGGGGTTTAGCTTGGACTCCAGTTGGTCATGGCTGTTTCCCCCACACTGTGGAAGTACAGTCCTTATAACAGCTCTGGGGAAGTCTGTGCCCTGTTTTGTAGGAAGCAGCATGAGCTGAAAAGTTCAGGCTAGACACAGATCTCTTTCAATTTGGAAACATCCATATCTGGGATTTGATTAAGAGTCGTTTCTTGCCATTAGCTGCCCATGGCTGTACTAATATGGGCTTGGAAATGAGCTGGCTTCCCTGTTAGGACCAGAGCTGTGGGCAGAGCTCACAGGACAGCAGAGCAGCTCAGTGGTGGCTTTAGTGTGGAGCCAGGAGCTGCTGGTGCAGGGTTGTCCTACTGAGGACTGGATGAAATAGCTGGAACCATCAGATGCTGCATGAGGGACCTTCAGGGTGTGGTATCTGAAGTCAGCTATATTAGTTTATCTTGCCTATTTACACATGCCTCAAGCCCAATAACTACCTTTTCTGCTGCACCCTCCCCTCACACTGTCCAGTGCAAGATCATCTGTCCTCCCTTCTTGATGCAGAGCTACATGGTGGCAGCAAGTCCCCCATTCCAGCTCCCTGGGTCATCTGGCCCTCCCTGGGCAGAGATGCAGCACTCACTGCTCAGCCCTCCAACAGGGTTCTTCCTCCTGCTACCTGCCTCAGCAAGTCCCCAAAATTACCTCCAAACCTCAAATTACCATCATCCTCCCCCTTTCCAGATAACATGCCTGTTTCTCCAAGAATTCAGCTGCAACAATATAATCTTTTCTCAGTTTTCCTCTAGAGGGACCCTTACCTTGATTTTAGTTTTATTAGCTCTGATTAAAACACAATTATAAAGAAACCTCACTAAAACCAAGTTGCTAACCCTACAGAGATGGCACAGTAACCATTCCTACCACAGGCTGTGTTAAAACCAAGGGGAGTCCTGGGTATGTGAGGAATCAAGACAGGACTGCTGCAGTACAACTACTAAGTTTTAATGAACCATGCAAGGCAAATATATTTGTGTGTTTAGTCTTAAATGTAATTAAATGTTTCAGTAGCAAATTAAGTGAAGAAAACAAATCAACCACATGTTTCCAGATACTGGGTACATAAATATTAAATCATTATAAAAGGCATATGAAGAGGAAAATGCAAACATTATGCAGATTTTAATTTCCTCAATTATTCCTAATTCCCCCTGAGTCCTACATTCGTTCCCAGTGATTGCAGACAGACTAATCACTCAAAGCAGGACACCATTTAATCAGACTCAGCAGCTGAAACCCAGAGTTTGTCACTGGCCCCGTGTTGGCACTGTCAACACGGTGGCACTGTCGCCTTGATTAAGCTCCTCAGCCACAAGGGACTGTGGTTTGCAAATCCCGTGTCTGTAGGTACGTAGGTGATGTGCATTTCACACTGCTCTGCAGTCTATCTGGGAAGATCTATCCATCAGCATCTGCCTTCTAAAGCCTACAGAGATCTATTTATGAAATTCCCTCTCTGGAGGAAAGGTGCTGGGAAAGCAGCCAACAATAAATGGAGTGGGTGTGGGAAAACGAAAAATAAGCAAGCAGAAATACTACATGAAAGAATGACCATATGGTTTAAGCCACAAACTGTATAAGTCACAACTATAAAGTTTTGTCTGATAACAGATTCAGCAGAGTAGGTGCGTACGGCCAGAAGCTCTGCAAAGAGGGTCCCAGTGGGGGGGTCAGGTGTGTGCAACAGATGTGGGCTCAGAGACCTCCAATAAGCACAAAACAAGCCAGGGCAAGCACAAAGGTGACTCTGCCTTTTCCCAGCCAGCCATAGACCTGCTTTGCCCATCCACAGACAACACCCTGCCATGACATCCGTGCACTGGCCACAGGATGGAAGAAGGAAACAGCCACTCAAACCTATACACTGCTCTGCTTTGAGGGCTGATATTGAGTAGACCAAGGTGTTGGCTTTGGATCAGGAAAACCATGCACACTCTCCTGCCTCATTCACAGTCTTCTTAAGGCTACTTCAGTCATCTCCAAAGTGGCTGTCCACACAGATGAAGAGAAAGCCTGACGTATAACTTCTCTCTAATTCTTGCAATGCACAGGCTGGGACAGAATTTACCGAACAAAAACTGTATTTCAAAAAGCAAATTAAGATCTTTACTATTCCAATTAATCTTTAGTGCAAGGGCTTCAAAGCAGCTCTCTGTCCTGTTGCACACCACTGGTACATGGGTGTGAGAAGCATTCCAGCCCGATGCCTCCGCAGCCCCACCAGCTACCTGGTGTTCAGCACTTGTTGCCTTTCCAGGGGTCAGAAATGCTCATGTAAACTGAAAAAGGAATTTAGGCAGACCCCAGAGGGAACATTTGAAATAGGTGATGTACCCAGTTGCTTTGGTAAAGGGGAGTTAGTTGTCACTTCCTAACCTGCACCCAGATGAAACCATGTGGTTCAGCTCTCTTCTAAATCAAGCACATTAATTAATTAGTTCCAGCACGCCAATACTCCAGCCTGGTGGAGAGAGGGGCTCCAGGGATGAATGACAGTAGTCACTTGCCAACGGGGGGGTCAGCTGCTTCAAAGGAGAAAGCACTTTTTTTACTCAAGACAAGGCACTGAGATACTATTAAAATCCCAACTTAGCTACTGCAGGATGAGAGGTGCTGACCCAGAAATGCCAGATTCCTCCACTGACTGCAAAGGGACCTCAGATTGAGACTTTGCATCTTCACAGCAAACGACTGCCCCAAAGCCCTCATACTGTGCATGAAGTCCCAGTGGCACAAGCCTGTCTGTCATGTAAAGACACTGCTTTCTCATCTCAAACTGTGTTACAAAATAGACTCCTAATGTTGCTTTGTCCCCCAGCCCATAGAACATAATCAGAATTGTAAAGGCTGTTCCAAAAATCCTTGGACAAGCACCTCTGCAGAGGGTCTTCTCCAACTCAGTGGCGGTGCTGGAGGTTAAAACAAGGTACATTTGGCAAGAAAGTGTGAAAAGGATTAAATAGGAAACATTTTGTTAGTGCCTGTTCGCACCCACGGGAATAGTGTGTATAGGCAAGTCATTTAACCTCCTCAAGCTTTCTGTGGCAACTAGCAATCAGATACTTCGGCAGATGATAACAAAATGAGCACAGGGCATATCAGACTCCAGGGCACTATTATATGTACAGCACAATTCAGTACCATCTGCAGAGCAATGCCACATTCAGAAGGAATGAAAAAGCTGAAGAAATAGCTCATCTAACTGAGAAAAGGGGTGACAGACAAAATGACTGTCACTTTTCAAAGGCCATTTCTTCTCCTGCCACCCCCACAAATGAGCTCTAAAACTGATGCAAGCAATAGTAGCAATTTCTAAAGCAAGCAGCTCTGCCCCTTTCAAAGATGGGTCACAGAATGGAAATCTGAGAATGATGCAACTATTGTATATGATAAACAAAACAATACTCTCTAGTGTATTTGTGCAGGTCTTTTTTTTTTTTTTTTTTGCTTTCATATGTCCTCTTTTTGACAGTAAAAAAGACTTCTTCTTT
>NW_008672154.1:52938-54829 GCF_000695815.1 Acanthisitta chloris | reverse complement strand
AAATGGAATTTTAGTTGTGGTTGTTCAGTGCTATTTTTCCTCTAAAAGCGATTGTTTCCCAGACTAAATTTCAGCTTTTCATTTTTAAAAAATATCCTTAAGCCCAAAGCATTTTGGTGGTTTTGGTCCAAATCCAGCTCAAATTCAGTATACTTTGAATTTTATCCTTTCTGAGCTGGGCTAACCTATTTCAAACTACCTCTTCCCCACTCTAAGGTGACTATATAGGAAGACACCAAGGGACCCTGGGAGCTGTGGCATGGCAGGGCTGTCTGATTCCTAATGGAAAAGTGAGACGTCATAGCTGCAGCAGTGTGTCTTTAACCACACTGTAATTCCCAGGAGGCACCAACATGCTATGCCACAAACCAGAGCTATCATTTGCAGCTGAAAATAGTCACATTTTGATTTTTCACACCTAGTGGAGTCCTCTAGAGGGGAATATGATGTAGTCACATGCAAGGACGTGTCTGGCCTGTGTAATACAGTGAAATCTGAGTTCATCCCACCAGAGTGCCCAGTAGTACAGGCTTATTCAATGTCATTGGAGGTAATGCAGAGAAAGGGAGGGAAACATGTCTGCTCACAGTGGAGGTCATCCCAGGTCAACCCCAGGCACTTGGAGTGGGAAATGGGCAGGAAGTGAATGCTTGTTCGGGGAAGGCTGAGATGGAGTGCCTCATACAATGAAGATGTGGCCACCAGCTAGCAACCCCCATGATGAGCCATCAGCCTTCTCGTTGTTGTAGGGCTGCTTTTCCCATCCTCTCTGTAGTCCTGCATACATCCTGCTCTCCCAATGAAAACCTCTGTCATCCAGTTGGGATTTCTGTCACTGAAATCCCAATGTGCAGCTCAGCTCAAGGGTAAAAGGCTGCAGGCCACTCACTGTTCTTCAGAGACTGCAAGCACACCCTGCCAAGTCAAAAGGCAGAACACCAAGATTACTTCTGGCCTGAGGTCATACACATGGCAGCAGAAAGTTTCACCTTTCCACTGTAAGATTTCATTTCCTGAGCCAAGCCCATGTCAGACGTCACATCAAGCCTCTAAATACTCCTTTGGGAGTTTTCCTTTCAAGAAAAAATAAAGGGTGCCAATTCTTGGATGTAGGAAGCTACAGACTGCTCTCTGGTTTGCAGTGTGCATATTTTTAAAAATGAATGAAAAATGTTCTGGATGGATACAGAGTAACAATATGTAAGCCTGAGGCATCAGATGGTTACAGAGCTGTATTCTGTGTGTGCACAGATGTAACTCACTGTAAGGAATATGTGACACCACACAGCAGTTCAAAGTGGCAGGCTGGTACTAATTACTATGCTTTTAATGACTTCATCCATCAAACCATAACATGTTCTATAATTATAGAGCCCAGCCATATGACAACCAAATGCCCAGCCACTATTCCATAGGAGATGGTTACTCAGTAAAATTCTCTGTTGATCGCAAGCAGAAAACTTGAAAAATAAATGCATTTTAAGTTATCCGACTCCTCAAAACAACTTTATTTTATCCTTTTGTGAGGAGAAAAAGTAAAACATGGAGGGTTTGGAAGGAGAGACCTTGCACACGGATAAGGCAGGGAGGTTCTGGTGGGATTTGCCACTTCATATACATCTGGGATGTCCACAGCCTGCAGCTTGGACCACTTAAGAACACCTTGGCCTAAGAGAGTTGTGCTTCTCCACAAGGACAGTTCAGTGGTGTGAATAGCACCAACCTGCAGTCAGGAAATCTCCCTTGCAGGCAGGCAGAGGCCTCAGCATCTTCAGAGGGTGCAGTATGGGAGAGCATGAAGTTTATCTGTGACAGATTCTGAAATTCCCTGCAGCTGTGGCAGGGCTTTCCCAGGCTCTGAGCACCATCACTGTTCACATCACCTCCATCT
>NW_008672154.1:0-52928 GCF_000695815.1 Acanthisitta chloris | reverse complement strand
TTTCCCTCTCTAGTATGATCATGCTTAGCACATCTAACCTCAATAGCTACCCTCCTCCCCAGAAAAACAGCACACTCCAGTGCACACGCTTCTCCCCCGGGCAGAAGGCGTGAGATTAAACTCTGCAACAGATACTATTCACACTGCTGCTTGAGCTGCATAAAGATGGTCTGGTGCTACAACAGAGGCAGGGGTCTGGCCTCCAGTCTTCTGCAGTCTTTGCTTCATTCCCTCCCAAGATCCAGTCCCTTCATTGCTCCTGCCCATGCAGTGACACCCTGCTCTGTGGTACAGCACACATGGAGGTAAGTATAGTTTATCCTCTCATCATTTGTGCAATGCTGACTTCATCCATTTCCTGTACACATCACAAAAAGGTGTTCGTCTCGCATTTTCATTTACTGCTTCACCACTGCTTTTCTTCCAGAATTGCTATGGAAGGTGTTATACAGCAACATAAACAAGAAAACTATAGATAATGCAGAATATATCAGGATTAACTACATATTTTCAAGCTAATAAACCGTGAAGTTAATATTGCACAGACATCCTGCGACAGACACCTGCAAGCCCTACAGCTGACTGCTGGCTGGCTGATCGAGGCTACGGTGGGTACACATGACCTGAGCTCACCTGTACTCTAAGCATCACAATGATGCAGAAGGTTTGTTCCCAACATTCAAACCTAAGTTGCATATCAGATTCAGAGGGCTAATCTCCCTAGAATTTCTCTGTAGAGCTGAATGAGGGAAACACTGAATAGGTGAGTCTGTTACTTTTTCTATATAACACTAATGCGTCAACTACATGTGTTTGTTTGCAAGGCCATATTTGTTAAAAAGCAGGAGAAAACAGCAGGAGCAGACTTGAATGCATCAGATGGGTTCTTATATCCCAGCTCAGCAGAACTTCAGTGACCATGTCCCTAGTTTAGGAGAGATGCAATGTCTGGAAAGGGTATGACAGAGACTTAGGCAGGCAAGCTGAACAGATAGTTTCCAGAAAGCACAGCTATCTTGCAGGATACCTTAGACTTCAGTATAATATATGCCAGATATCATCAGAATCCTCAGGCACAGCACTAGTTCAACAAATTTTATTGATCAATTGCCAACATTTCCAGTCCATGGACTTTTACTCAGATATCAATCACTTTTCAACAACTTTACCCAGAGACCTGCACTCCTGATTCAGAGATGCAGTTACTCATCTTACAGAAACAGCAAATGGCTGTATCAGTATAAAACAGTGCTTAATTCCAGGAAAACATATGAAAAAATACATTGTTTTTAAAATGGACAAAATGTAGAGTGTTTGTTCTTGTTAGAATTTCCTAAACCTTTAGAGTATTTCACAATTCAATTATTTGCATAAAACTTGAAGTTCTTAAGTGCAACAAGAAAAATTATAAGTGCCTTTATTCTAGTAGTAGATAGTGGGAGTACTTACCTCTATGGAGGTTTTTTGCAAGACTAATATAACTGCTGAGAAAGACCTACATAAAACAATTCTACTACGTCAGTTATTGCATTTTTGCTGAGTACAACAAGGTCCAATACTCATCTTGATGGTATTTCTGCATGGATCTATTAGAGAAAGCCTTCAGAGTGTTGTCACCATGCTTTCCTTTCCTATCTCAACATGGCCACTGGCAGCATCGGCTGCAGATCCTCTGGAGCTCCTCAATCACAGTGATCATACCTTGCTTCACTGCCATCTCTCCTCTTGTCTTCTGTCTGTCTGAAGCTTCATCAAGACTGTTGCATATCCCAGAGCCTCCTCTTCTTGGCCACAACAACCCCAGGCAGTACTACAGGCTGGGGGCAGAGTGGTGGGAAAGCAGGCCAGCAGAGAAGGTCCTGGAGGTGCTGGTCAACAGCTGAGTGGACATGAGTCAGCAGTGTGCCCAGGTGGCCAAGAAGGCCAACGGCATCCTGGATTGTATCAAAAATAGCGTGGCCAGCAGGACCAGGGCAATGATTGTTCCACTGTACTTGTCCCCAGGCAGTACTACAGGCTGGGGGCAGAGTGGTGGGAAAGCAGGCCAGCAGAGAAGGTCCTGGAGGTGCTGGTCAACAGCTGAGTGGACATGAGTCAGCAGTGTGCCCAGGTGGCCAAGAAGGCCAACGGCATCCTGGATTGTATCAAAAATAGCGTGGCCAGCAGGACCAGGGCAATGATTGTTCCACTGTACTTGTCACTGGTGAGGCTTCAAGTACTTACTGTGTTTGGTTCTGGGCCCCTCACTGCAAGAAGGACATTGAGGTACTGCAGCATGTCCAGAGAAGGGCAACAAAGCTTGGTGAAGGGTCTGGAGAGTAAGTCATATGAGAAGTGGCTGAGGGAACTGGGTGTTTTCAGTCTGGAGAAGAGGAGGCTCAGGTGTGACCTTATCACTGTCCGCAACTACCTGAAAGGAGGCTGTAGCCAGGTGAGTGTCAGCCTCTTCTTCCAGATAACAAGTGGCAGAATGAGAGGACAGAGTCTTAAGCTGTGCCAGGAAAAGTTTAGGTTGGACATTAGGAAGAATTTCTTTACAGAAAGAGTGGTTGGACATTGGAACAGGCTTCCCAGGGAGGTGGTGGAGGCACTGTCCCTGGAAGTGTTTCAGGAGAGACTGGACATGGGACTTAGTGCCACGGTCTAGTTGACATGGTGGTGTTAGGTCATAAGTTGGTCTCAATGATGTCAGAGGTCTTTTTCAACCTTAATGATTCTGTGATTCTGATTGCCAGGTATTTTCGGTGGTCATGAGGCATACAGGTTGCTGAAGCTCAGTTACCAGAAGTGCCTTGTATCACTCAGGTTTGTCTACAGAGCCTAGGGTGACTGCCTATGGCTCTTCTGGTTAAAACACATGGTTCAACATGACATGGGGCAGCACAGGAACTCCTGGAGCTCTTGAAAAGGTTTGGCAGTGAAATAACATCTCAAATATATTTCCTTTTTATTTTTCCTTGAGTTTTTTTGCCCCCACCCCAAGCCATACACTACAGAGTACAGGGCACTTCTTGAGCCCCATTATTCACTGGCTGTCAAGTGGCCATTTATTTCCACAGGTCAATGCTTGCCTGTAGCAACTTCTCACTCCTGCACCCACAGATCTTATGCAGGATTTTGTCAGAAGTTTAAATGACTGAAGTCAGCATGTCTCTCCTCCTACGTACTGTCCTGTTGATGTCACAAAGAAGATCAATACATATAAGCTCAGGAAGAACTGTTCGCACCTAAAGGAGTCAGCATGGTTAACCACAGTGACCTGTTTCTGCACAGGAACAAAGAGCTGCAGTCTCACACCAGGCCACCAGCCACCACGGCAAGGTGACACACTGCCATCCCAGACAGCACAGCCCAGGCAGTGCTGGCTCTGAAAGGAAGGAGAAAAATTACTCTTGCAGTATATGGCAGACATAGGTATCTGAGGAAACATTGCCTAGTGCACCAGCTTGCTCCTGCCTAACGTCAAGACTATAGCCTCTGACAAGATGTCTACAGTTGCTATCCTCTGACACAAGGAATGCCACACAAATTGGGGTTTTCTTAGGCTTATCCTGCACCTTGTCCCTTTTAGCATCCTGTGCCTGAGCAGTAGCAAGCAGGGCAGGGAAGGATTGCCTTAATGCTCAGGTCTCTTCTGCCTGTGTCATCTCACTAGTGCTATGCTGCCAATTGCTCATCGATGTCCTGCCTTTACCACAACCAGTGCTCACTGGGCTCATTTACATCCACTCTCATTTTCTCATGAATAGATGAACAGCCCTCATGAACAGCTAAACATTCTTTATTGTTCCCATTCAGTGGAGATTTTTCACAGCCTGCCTTGGTGGAATTTTGATTTGTTTGTTTCTTAAATCACTAATCCAAGGTAGTAAGCACAAGCAAAGCAGCACGCAGTCCTCTTGAGACTGCTACCCTCCATCATGGTTTTCTATCTGAAAATAGGAGGAAAAGAGTTTCAAAGAAGCGACTGTTACTGGAAAAGTACCAAGACAAAAAAGGAGGATCAAGGACACCTGGAAAGAATTACCTCATCCTGCATCCTGCATGTGTCACCCCTTTCCACACCTCACTCCTTGTTATGGTCTCTGCACCAACCTTTTCTTCTTGCTCCCAGCACCAGTGACTGCCTCAGCCACACTGCTGGCATGGAATCCCCCTGCACTTTACCTTTTTTTATTTTCCTACATGAACAAACAAGGCTTCCCCCTATGATCCCAAGAGGCCACACAGTGTTAGGCATGTTTCTCAGCTCCCAGTGCCTTCCCAAGGCACCTGCAAACACCATCTGGCCAGGTTCACAGTAAGCAAATGGCCAGAAGAATTTAGAAAGTGTGGAGTAAGCTGGAAACCTGTGAACTGGACCAGGGAGGTAAAAGATGACTCACTAGTCACACTGGATATAGCTTTCTTTGCCTTTCAAAAAACAGACTAGTGGAAGTGTTCTCATGCTTACAGACAGTCTTAAAGAAGGGCATCATGGCATTACATCAGCCACAAAATAATTTTGTTTTCCTTATCATTGCCCAAATAAGAGTTAAAAACACACAAGAGGACTGTGTCACAGAGAAATCATCCTCTATAAGAAGCCTGTTTCATAATAGGTGTCTGTATTATCTTTCCTGCCTTTGGGAGATGATGAAAAAGGGACTCATCACCAGCCACACTGTCTCCAGCATGACAGGCCAACATAGAGGTGATATTTCACTTCATTTATGAGTAAATTCGTATTTCTGTCTAACATAGAAGGACATGAAAGAGCTTTGGAGAAAGTTCACGGGATATCAGGCAATGATACCATGGCCCCAAGGGAGAGGCACTTCTAAGACTAAAAACAAAATACTTCTGTACTTTAAATGGGGAAAACCTTCAACATCGGATGAAGAACAGATAAAGTTGTGTGTATATGTGAATGTGTATGTAAACAGACACACACAGACTCAATGGAACAAGCATGTGCTTAGCTTAATGTTAGCTATCAAGACTTGAAGCACTTAATGTTGGAGTGGGATCCAGACCTCCACAACTTAATTTCTCCCAACCTTCACTAAAATAGGTTCAAAAAACAACAAACCAGCCTCAAGATACTTAGCAAGTTTTGCAGGAGCAGTTTAATAAGTGGCTTAATTAAATCTCTACATGTCTGGCTGTCATAGCTGTATCAACAAGCAACATGCTGCAACCAAAAGGAGTTGTCTCTATGAAATAACACAGCAGAGCTCACAGGGTGTGTGGGTCAGGTGCTTATAAAAAGCCAGGACTGACCAACTGTCTGTAAAGCTAAAAGATGGAAATCACAGGGAATGAAACAAGTACACAGATGTGTCTAAGCTGTGGTGGTCACACATCTTGTCTGAGTTGCCAAGTATGACACCATGCCCATGTACTTTCCTGTAGAAAGTGCAGCCCATGTTAAAGCTCAAAGGCAGCCAGTTCCTGCCAAAGCTCTCCTGTGCCTGGCAAACTAGCAAAAGGCAAAGCATCATTTTAGACCAAGAACAGCAAGAAATAGCCATGTCACAGGGCAGCTCTGCCAGCAGGGAAGACCCCTTATACCTCCATTCTCTTCCTCTCTGAGCAGACTTCTCCTCAAGGGAAGAGAAAAAGGGTAAGAGTTGGCTCTTCAAAATTCATAAGCTAAACACTGTAGGTAGGACCCCAAGAGCCAGAAGACACTTAGCAATCTCCTTTGCTTCCACACCTGGGAAGCTCCTGTTCTTGGTCCTCAGGGCAGTCCTCCTTTCCTTGCCTTTATGACACAGAGGTATCTCCTTTCTGTCCCTTCTCTTGAAGACATAAAGTCCCATCAGTTTATGCAGGACTAGAAGAAAGTATGTGACCTGTAACTACTGTTTCCTGTTTTCAAAGGTTCAAAGGGCATTTAAAGAAACATAGTGGGTGTTCTGCACATTCAAAATTGGTTCCTTTCAGAGTATTTGTCACAAGAAATGGTATCATCCAATGAATATGGGCCAGAGGCTAAGAATCAGCAGATCTAAACTCCACAATTAGTTTACTACTTATCAAACGTCAACTCTGGAGCCCAGTTTCTCTGTCTGTAAATCGTGAGTCATGACTTTAAGTGCTTAAAATGCTTTGAATGCTGCTAATGAAAGGTGACATAAGGGAAGCATTTGCTCTTCCTATCCCAGAATCAAATTTTTTTTTCCCCTGAACATTTCTTTCAAATTAACACATTTTCTAGACTTCATTGAGTAACACTTTGGAGTGGGTTACTAGGGAACTCGTCATGGAAGCCTTGACAAGAAGTAACCAGAGAACCCATTGCAATAAAATGCAGCAGGAAAATGAGGGTGTGTGCTTTTTTAATTATTTTTTCTGACTCAATTAAGAAAAATGTGGAGTAGTGTGTGGGGAATCTGAGGAGAGAAAAAAGTGACCATGAAATGACAATAGCTCTGAACATGAGTAACGCTATGGTATTTCACTTATTCGAGGCTGTGGCAAATGCAGATTCTGAAGAAACAGGAATTGCAGAGAGCTGATTTGGTTTTGAAAATTTTAAAGTCCTTCCTTGCAAATAAGTTTGGAGTTAGTTTTTTTTTCATTTGGAGTTTTTCTTTTTGGCATTGACTTGGTCTCAAAATCAGTGCCATGATGAAGTCTGTTGCTGAAGGACCTCAGTTCTGGCTCCCTGGGTTTTACGTGTGTAACACATAAGTGAGGAGCTGTGTGCTGTGGCAAACACCTCATGCATGCCAGCTGACTTAGAAAAGGTGACTTGGAATTTTCAAGTTCAGTATTTTTATTCTTTTTACAGTTCTCTGTTCTTATCTCCTCCCCCTCAGCGTATTTCCTGTTTCCTCATCCTGTAATAGTTATGTACACTTAAACGGTGGATCAAACACCTTTTGAGCTGTTGTTGTCAAGTTTCATTAACATTTCCCACATCGTTTCCTGTTTTGATACTGACACCCCAGCAAAGATCTGCATGAGTGGGCAATGCAGCTGGTCAATACCAACCCTGAACTGCTGGCAGATTATTCTCTTCATAGAGCATCATCCATCCCAAAAGATATTAAAGTTTTGGTGCTGCAGCCATAAGCTTAGCAGACATTCAAGGAATCATTTCAATCACCAGCAGAGTTCATCCAGGTTTGAGGGAGATGCAATACGCTTTAAATATAGCAAGACTGGACATGGACCTAGACCAGGGAGTAGGAAAGGACCTTGCATGTGCCTGAAAACTTAAGGGAGATGTATGTTGGTAGAAAGTTGTTTCTTATCATGTATGGTCACAATACCCCTCACCAAAAAATGCCATTTCATTTATGCAGGCAGCAGCATCTCAAATACCAAGTCCCATTGCTGAGGTTACACTTCCAACAGCACAGTGTCCCAAAGAGCAATGAAGACAGGCACTAATAAATTTCAAAGAATAAATAAAGTTTCCACCAACTTCAAAGCTGCAACTGCAAAAACAAGCCTTTTGCTTGCAAGCACCAAGGCCTACTAATATAATAGTAGATGCCCCAAGATGCCTAGCACATGCAAGATGCCCCAGGCTGTAAGCATGTAATGCCATAGGAAAACTGATTGACTAAGTCAGCACCAAGCAGTGACTTTATGGAGGTTTTTACATTGCTCTCCCATGTGGCAACCCTGCAAAATACAGCAATATTTCCTTACAGAAATACAAAATATGTGTGTCAGTAGGAGGGAACAAATCAAGCACTTTGTGTTAGCCAGCAATATTAAAAGCAGCGGACACATCAAGGCACATTCAGAATATGACACACAGTGACTGAAAGCAGTAGGGAAAAAAAAGCCTATGTTCTCCCACATCAAGCTTCAACAGGGTTTGAGGGAGGGGAGGGGAGCTTTAAATGGTTTGAGGATTAAAAAGAAGCCAAATCACAAGAGAAAGCCATTTCAGATCCCGTATGTTTGTGTTTCTAACCAAAAGTCTGTGTTTTAAAAAAAAAAAAGAAGGAACAGAGAAGTGTGTTTTTCACAATTTTCTCTTTGGTGTTTTGCTAAGTCTGTTACTTCACAGGATGTTCTATTGTCTTCTGCTACGATGCACAGAAATACCCTGCAAGCCACTGTGGGCTCTGACACAGTGCCTGGTGACATGAAAGAAATGTTTTTGTTTCTAGTACTGACAGACTGAAAATCAATATCTAAGAGCTTTGCCACCCACACCTGTCAGGCAACTTTCCCAGTTCAATGAGATTTTAATGTTGAGGAGAAGCCCAAGCCCACTGCATCCAGGTGGTTGTTTGTCAGAATCCTGAAGTCTTCTTGCTAAAGAAATTCCAAGACTCAACTGTAATTGTGCTCTTTTTTGGGTTCCCAAAGTGCTTTCTATGAACCTGGAATGATAGAAAGAGAATAACTTACTTTTCAAGTCTTATTTACCCTGCTGGACACAAGCTATTTTGCAAAAAATATTCACAGCCAGGATCACTGTGTAGTCAGGGTCTAGGACTACAACAGAAAGCAGCAAAACTTTTTTGGAAAAATTATCAGCACAGACATGGGACTCCACAAAGATTAACAGCAATCATGTCTTTGCTCTGGTAGCCTGAAATGAAGGACCAGCATCAGAAAGCAGGAAGCCCAGACCCTGCACCATAGAAATCAAGATCCCTTTTCATTCCACAACCCAAAGGGCACCTGGATTTCCTCATTCCCCATGAAGCAAGGTAGGTAGGGATGGGAGAAGGCCACCATCTGTCTGCACACCTATAGCAAGGAGCAGCTTAGGTCAAAGTGGGCATTGCCACCTGGGTTACTTCGGGGACATAAGATCAGCAAGACCTGCTCACATCAGGCTCCCTCTCAAGCCAAAACCAAAAAGTCCTTGTGAAGAATAACTTCAATAGCCCCTTGAAGATCCAAATCTACCTCCATGGGTATGTCCTTCTCCCTACCAACTGGCCCACAATTTGTCTGGGATGAGTTGTGCCCAGAGCCTCCTCAGGGTGCCAGACAGTGCAAGGGCCAGGATAGACAGTCTAGGGGGAAGTCCAGGGTCTCCCTTGGCTTCATGGAGAACTTCAGGATCTGGATGAGACAGGGTAGGGGACTTCTGGAAATCCTGGGACTGAGAGTGAGCTCAGACCTCTGCACTAATAACAGTGTCACCATAGCTCAGCTTCACTCTGTAAAGGAGACCGTTTACCTGGAGGAGCAAGTGCTGGAGAAGACCATCCGTCACCATCTAGACCTATCCATCACCATTGTTCAAATGTGCTTCTCCTGATGTAAATATGTCTTGAAGTACACTGCTCCCATGAGTATGCCTGCCAGCCCACTGACTTATTTCCACACCAAGCCCCCAAGTATTAAGGCTTTCTTAGCTCATGGCAGGTCTTTGCCCAAAAGACACCTGGTTCAGCATGTTCCTGGAGCCAAGTAGCCATCCCTTACACTGGGCATACCCTATGGCAGGGTCAGAAGGGCAGATCTCTCCCCCACTAGCATTTGAAACCAGTGTAGTGTTTGCCTCAGCCCTTGGAGGTCTGTGATGCTAAGTGTTTCACAGATGACAAGTGTATATCACAGATGAGCTGTTGGGTTTGTCTGCTTGCCCTTCTCACTGGTCATGCCTATGTATGCTGTGGCCTGCTCCACTTCAGGACACTAAATGTACAACAAAACTCTCAAAGAGGGTTGAGATGAGCCAAAGTGCCAAAATAACACCTCTATGTGAGTGAACTTACGCTCAGTTTTAAAGGAGTTACGTTTTGCAAGGGGGTAGGGGGGGATTAAAGGTATGGGAGGAGGTTAGTCTGTGTCATAAAATGTCAGTAAGTTTTTTACACAACCACTAGAAAAAGTCTTTTTGGGTTTTTTACACCTACAGAGTCTTATATGTTGTCTTTTATACGCCCCAAAAATTCCCCTTAGCACTTTTATCACTCAGCATCACTCCAGAGTTTAGTCAGCCAAACCATACCCTTTCCCAGTGTTAGATAAATTGCATCTTGAAAACAGCACAGACACTAATATCACATCGTCCTAGAGCTGAGCCGTATGTGAAATGTCTATCCTGTTTTTCTACAGAGATGAGTAAGATTTTCCTGTGTAATTAATATATAATATCTTTCTGTGTATTTGTGTAAATATATAGAGCAAAGATATCACTGCAAAGATAACAATTTGCCAAGGCGCTTTTGCATTCTTTCAAATGTGGTTATTTTACCTGCAGTTTACTGCATTTTAGTCATGTTTTGACATTTGAAGAATTTTCACCAAAAATAGACCTTGTACTAATAACAGAACCAGGCATAAAACCCATACTAATAAGGAGCAGCAGTAAACAACAGATGTGCTATTTATTGCATACATTTATTATGTATTAATGTAATAGAGTATTCAAGTAAAATTGAAATATTTCTGGTGTTTATTTAATGAGGGTAAAATTAAAACATTAAAACACTGTTTAAGTTAGTTGCACATATTTAACAGCAATTATCATTGATACATGGTTTTGGACAGATTTTGCCACTTTCAGACAGATCACCCTCCTAAAGACAGCAGATGTACTTCTGTAAGTCCTGCATACTGTGAGGAAGGCTAAAAATTCTCTAATAACACTGAGACAAATAATAATTTACAAAACCAGAAGAAAGCAAAGTCCTCATTGAAACAAGCCCATATCATCAGATCTGCAAAAAATTGGGAATTCTGTCAAGTCTTGGATTCAATCCTTATTTAATAATTCAGCAATAAATTTAAAATTATCAAGCAGACCAAAATATTCAATTTATCAACTGTTTTTACAGAATAAGAGTTTCCTCATGATAAGCTGAGATACAGGATCTTATGAAACAGCACATTCTCAACAAACAACAGGATAAAATTCGTGAGTCACTGATTCATAAGTAGCAAACAGGGGGCATGGAAAGACCAGATTATGCCAAAATATGGACAACCAGCTGTACCTATGCCTTTTGGTTTTGGACAGGAAGCATTTGTTCAAATACATTCATTTATTGTGGGAGGCTTTTTCATGTTACTTTTCCTTGGGCTATCCTGGAACTGTGCTGCTTCTTCTAATCTCTTGCAGCAATAGCAGTGGTTCATAAGGACAATCTGAAGCACTGGAGCAGGGAAGGTGGCAGGGAGGCTGTTTGACTGCTTGGCATAACCAAACCATGCTCAGATAGTGAGACATTAACTCAGCTCCACCGCTTTAAGCATGGCTAGCACAGGCCTTCCCCCTCTTCCTTCCCCCTTTTAGGCAGTCCTTGTGCCTCCCAGCTTGAAGTTTTCATATTCAAAACAAGGCTTCTTGCAATCGCAGCTGCATTTGCAGTCACCATGACAGCTCCTCCCAGTAGTGCCAGCCCTTTGCCTTCTGTCCCTTGGGTGGCTTTCTGTAAAGCTGTGCAGCCCATTTATGCACCCCAGTTGATGCACACATTAAGGTAGTGATGGGCACATTAAGGTAGCACAATTTATTAAGCACAAGTTTCTGTTTTGCTCTAAAACCTGAGCAACTACAGCAAGAAAACACATACAGCAAGCAACATACCATTGCCTTGGTTCTCATCCTGTTTCTCTCCTTTTTAGGATTCATTTAATTCTTTGTTAAGAGACAGAGGCACAAAACCACCTGTGTGCCCTGTGGCTGCAGCCCACATATGCTAACAGGTCACCGTGTCCCATGGTGTGCTCCAGCTGGGAGCACTCCATCAAGGGCATGTTCAGGCATAAAGGCTGACCAGATCTGCCAGAGAAGTATGATGTGGAAGGGAAAAGGGAAAGGAAGGGCATTTCCCAGGAAAGGCTTGGGAGTTTGAATTTTTGCCAGCTTTGAATAATTAACACTGCTTGGGAATGCAGGCTGTGCCTTCAGTAGGGAGTTGTCTGGTTACACACACTGAGGTTGTCTCCACATCTGCCAGCAACATCCAAGATCCCAATGCAAAGCACTGCTCTCCTGCACACAGCCTGGTGTTGCAGCCTCTCTGTGAGGCCAGACCCTGTCCCAGGGCTGAGTAGAAGTTCAGGGGTCTCCAGGCAGAGCAGCCACCAGGGAGCAGGTGTTACATGGAGTCCCCACTGTCCTCACGACACCAGAGCCTGTTGTATCATCTGGCACACTTAGCCTATGCAAAAAGGTTACATTCAGCGGCAAAAGATTAAAAAATAGCAACATTTATTTTGGAAAGGCAATTCTAAACATTTCCTTTTCTCCTTCTCCCCCACTTCAGCACAGCTCCATCTGCAGAGCAAGGGTGAAAGGAGGGGTCCCATCAAGTGAACATGCAGCAAGCACAGGCACAACACAAATGTCTTCTCAATGAACAGCATCAGCCCTACTTGCACTGCACTGTCACCCAGTCAGATGTGTCCATGTCATACAGAAACTAGGTTAAATGAAAGGGGTGTAGCTCTGGGAACCTTAATTTCAGCATTGTTTTGTACCTTCTGGGTCAAGACCTGAGGGGTTTTATCCATTCCAGTACAAATGCAAGTAGGTCCATAGGAGGTTTTTATGAATAAGAGCTAGGGCAGGAAATAGTGATTCAAGAGGGCTGCTGTGAGGGAAAAAAGACTTATCAGCCTAAAAGTGCTCCTGTGTATATGTGTTTTATTGTGGTTTTAGCTGCCATACTGAAGCCAGTTTTCCCAAAGAATGCATCAGAACCTCAAGCTGTAAAGCTGCTGTATCACTTTCCAACCACTCCAAGACTCCCTGTCACAGTAACAAATACCTAAAATAACAAACAAGTGAGCACATTGTGCTGGGCACAGGTGATTCCTCCTGCCGGTGTGGACACACTCCCCATCCCGGCACCTCACCTCTCACATCTTTCCTGCCCAGTGACAGGGACCACCCCAAAAGCCACAATTTGCAACCTCCAGGGGCATGATTCACGCTGACATTAAAAATACTGTTGTCTAAGTAGATAGGGAAGAGCTGTGAGCAACCTGAACCGTAACTCTGGGCAGGTTATTCATGACTAACTCCTACATGGGCTAGATCTTACTCAGCAAACACAGGGTGGGGGCCCAGACTGCACTTTCACAAGCAGTTCAGCTCAGCAAGAGAGAGAAAGTGTGCTTTATTCCTTGTGGCAACAAAACTGTACATGGCTTTCTTGCCTGATATCATACGTGCCATGCTTGCAGCAATTGCCATTTATACTGGGAGAGCAGGGAGAGGGGCCTCATCCAGCCCTGGGTCTGTCTTTAATGGGAATATTGACCTGCAAAAGATGATCTAAAGTTTAGCGAAACAGAATTTAATCTATAAGACATCAGGACATACTCTCCCAACTAACTTTCAAGGGCTGGACATGAGCTGGATCAATAAGTTGGTCTATGCTGTCTGTAAACTCACACTTTATTACAAGTGAGTTACTAAAAAGCAGCTTGTTCTTGTTGAATGCTGATGACGTTGTACTACAGTACTTGTTGTTCCCTGGGTATCCATAGTGTGACCATCAGCACCAATAGTGGTTCTCATGATCTGGGTTACAGCTTGTCTTTGCTTTCTTCCTCCAAACTATGTGCACTGGTACTAGTGGCTCTTTAAAAACCAGCCCATCAGCAGATTCAGAATATCCTCTCACCTCTGTATCCTCTTTTCCTTCCTGAAAACCTCCTGCTAAAATGCTGCTTTATACATCTAGACAAGAGGAAAAAATTAACATAGTACAATTGTGTTTGAAGCCCAAATACCTACCAAAAAGATTCCCCAATATTAAAAATCATGTTTACAATGCAATAACAGCATTTTCCCAGTACAAATGGTACTGGTAATCATAAAAGCAAACACCTTAGGCCATCTCTACCGAGCACAGCTTACGGTATTGGTCCTGGGGGAGCGTGCGTACTCCAGTGCTCAGCGGAGAAGCTCTGGTATAACATATCCACTGACCTGCACTTGAACCTACCACTTGCTGTTTTCCTCTTATAATCTAAATCTGGAAATGTGCTGTCTGGTCAGCAGTGTACTACCAAATCATTCAGCGAAATGCTCTAGATGCCATAAAAGCGTGCCTGTGCTTGCAGCGCCATAGAAAACCGACTCGTAAAATATCACCCGAGCACAGCTCGCAGCCGCTGGTATCGCAGCCAGCGCATGTGCTGCTGCGAGGCACCTTTGTAATGCAGCCAGGCAGCAGCTGTGTGCATTGCAGACATTGTGGGTGGGTGGCTGTCTGCGTGCTCAACAGCTGTCCCCACCGCCACGCAGAGCCAGCGCTCGGCCTCCCCTGGGAGCGCCCTGGTTTGCTCAGCCAGAGCCGATTTCTGAGCACCCCAGAAGAGCAGTGCTGCGGCTCACACCATTCTCCTCGGTGGGATTTTGTGGGATGTGCCAGCCTCAGTCATAGGGAGAGCCTGGTCAGCCTGGGTGCAGGGTTTGCCTCTGAGTAATTTGATCGGCTGCCACGGTCTTCTTCACAAAAAATTACTGCAGACACCAACTATTTTGTGGACATACTTGTGTTGAAAAATATGAGGCAGTAAACTGCATCTTTGGAGTTTTGCCCTTTTTATTCCCCAGCCCTGAAGTTTGGTCAAATCCATCCACTTCGGTGAGCCCGCACATTTGCTGCCTTTCAGCAAAGCCTTTATGTGGACCCTGGTTGCACTAAAGTCATACAACAGTTTGTGACTTCAGCTTTTGTAAAGGATGTTATTAATCCCTCCATAAACCTGCTCACCTTATGCCATTGGGTAAGAAGAGCAGGCTTTAATTTTTTGTACAAAAAAAAGTTCAAAAGCCTTAATTTCCAGGTCTACTTGGTCTGCCATCAGTGGAGGATGCTCTCAGCCACATTTGTAGAAGCCACTGGCTCACAGCATGACAAGGCTGGGGCAGGCCACCTCCTCAGAAACATGAACCTTCAGAACTGCATCTTGTCACTGCAATTCAGAAACTGCTGTAGCAGCTGTAAAGGTCACCAAAGGCTTGGATGGCAGCAAACCCCAAAGATACTGACAGTCAGAAGGAGCAAAGTGCGTGACCTCACCTAAAACTGCCTGAAATCACTCTTCGTCTTTCAATTGACTTCAGTGATCTCTGCCTCCCTCCCTGATTAAGTAACAAGGATCCCCACAGATTAGGTAAGTGAGATGCATGAACAGACTGCCATAAGAGCTTTAAAAGCATTTACTTATATTTAGATACTTTTAACTTTCTACAAGAGTCTGGCGCTCTCCGTGAGCATCACAGGTTGGCTTTTGAGGTGTTTTCTGGTTTCATAGCAGAATCTCCACCAGCCATTTCAATCGTTCCTTTGAGCAGGCAGCATTTTTCACTGTGAAGTGGGGTTTTTTTTCAGGCTGTGTATTGTATTGACACTTGAATAACAATAAGCAGCCTGTTAACTCCTAAATTGCAATGTGTCACTTAGAAAGCCTTTAAGCAGGACCATACACTTTGCTCATTGTGATTAAAATACTGTTTCTTTTAAAGTTGCCCAGGAAAGCACCAGTTGTGCAAGCAAAACCTTCTTTTTGCTTCCCAGGGTAACTGGTGAGCTCTACTCCATGCTGGTGATGCGCTCTGGCTGCAGAGCCAGGGCTGTGGCTTTGGGGAACAAGGGGTGGCAGGGTTGGGTGCAAAGATCTGAATTTTAAGGTCTATTTTGGGAGTGCACAAAACATGCATGCATGATACTTTTTAAAATAGCATCTTCTTTACAACTGTCAATACTGAAGCTCCAGCTCAGGACACAGGGATTGCAATGATGCAAGAGAAGCTTAAGTAGCTTCACTGCAAGACTGGGAAACCATAGCTCTAAACCCTTCCACAACAATCTGACTAAAAAAGAGAATAAAAGTTCTTACAGGCCTGCCTAATGTCATACTGAAGGGGATTTTTCTAGGCTTGGAAGAGCAAAGAAAGATAGAAAAAAAGAAGAGAATTTTTTAGAATGCTTATCTGATATTTTGGGAGAGATTTCACATCAAAATATCCATCCTTCTTCTTTCCTCTCTCTTCAGCCAGCTAAGCAGCTCAGCTGCCCCAAAGAGAGGCGGGCACAGGTTAGTTACTGGGACCAGCTGGGCAAGGCTTCCTCATTGCCTGGCTGAGGTCCTTTCTCAGCCATGAGGCTGCTCTACATTACATAGAAATACCTTTTAAAAGCAAGTTGAAAAGGGGAAAGGAAACTGGACTTACACAAAGGATTTCTGTCCCACTTGCTGCCTCTGACCTAACAGAGAGAAGAGACAGGCAGAAGAGAAAACAAGCTCAGAGGAGTCTCAGCATATGCTCTTCTGCTGTTTCAAAATCCTCTTGGCATTTCCTTGTGCACCAAAGATATCCCAAAGCTCATACCCATTGGCAGCACAGACACCATGTGTTTTGGTGAGTCTGACACTCATACACAGATTTGTGATACTGGAGTTACTCCACTTAGATAACAGTGGACAACAAGAGCTGGTACACACACTTCTCAGCAGGGCTTCATGGCTTGACAAGGGGGACAGAGGCCCATTTTGGGAACCTCTTTATCCCTTGAAGAAACCAACAAAGAAGCCAAAGGAGAGAGGTAGACCTGTTGTTTCCAGTGAGACCAGTGGGCCAATGCTAGAAGAAAATCAAACGGTAAATTACATATTGTATGAAATTATCAAATCCTAAACTGAATGTTAAGAAGTGTCCAGAAACAGCTATTTTCATTACCCACTGAGGACCATCTATCTAGCAACTGATAAATTTTGGAAGTTGTTTCATCAGTGCTTGCCAGACACCCACTTCTCTTATCAGACCTTTGCTCCCAGGAAACATGGGGCTGAGAGATCCCTCCTATGCTCACAACTTCTTCTTGGACCACAGTGACTTCTTTATATTTACAAAATTTTTATTAGCCTCCAGAGGCCCCAGATAAAGACAAAAGACCATAAAAACGTCCATAGAAGGTCAAACCAAAGGTCCCTCTAGCCCAATATCCCATCTCTAAAGCTGACAATAGCAGATGCCTAGGGAAGAGTACAGGACTAGGGCAAGCCTATAATAAAACTACTATGATATACTCTGTCAACCTCCAGCGATTTGGAGGTCAGGGACTTCCTGACCCAGATATGGTATGTTTGTGTTTGAAGGCAGAAAAAGATTTGAACCTCTATTCCAAGCATTTGAATGCTGCAGGAAAAAAACACTTAACCCAGATGGTGAAAGAAATGTTCACTTTAAATACAAAGCTGGTAGAAGGAGACAAAAAGTGCATTTTTGAGGCCTAAGACATTACCTCCAAGGAAACACTCAGCTTTTCTGAGGCCAAGAAGTATCCTTTAGCCTGAGAGACTCCAACTGCTCTGCATTCATCCAGATCTCTTCTTCCTTCCAGCAGATTCTTCAGGAGAAAACAGGGAGGATGAGGAGCTCTCAGCAACATGTAGGGCTGGAACATCTGTTGCCTTCCCATTCAATAATTCAATCAAAGGCTAAAGGTTCTTCTCAGAAGAAATAGCAGGTTAGGTAGATGTTTCCTTCAGGCGTCAGACCAAAACAGTATCTCATACTGGAATGTGGTGGGCAAGTGAATTGTTTACTGGCCAGAGCACAACTACTCCAGCTGCAGTTAATGCAAGGAAGGAGCTGTAATGTTGAAGTCAAGGGGTTATCACAGTGGCCCAGACACAGGCCAGATCACTGGGCAATGGCCATGCACTAGGCGAGTGTGTGCCAACTGTGACCCAGGACCATGCAGACCCAGCAAAATGCTGCTGCACCATGACCAGCAGCATTCGGACCCAGGCCACAAGGACAGCCACCACAATAGGTCTCAGCAGCAGCAACAACAAAAACAAGCACAGGTCCCTCTGCCACATGAAAGGCTGCACAAACATTCATTCCCCTGCAACCTTTCTGCAGGGCCCTGGTGCTCACATGAAAGAACAACTGCACTTCAGATCTACCCCACTTTTTTTCTGTCAGCCGCCACATCCCCTACTGAAATCATTTCCTGTTTTATTTTTAAGATTGCTGCTGTCATAAGCTGCTGCTGGCATGGGGGTGGGGATGGGAAGGTTGTGTCTGCCCAGTGAGCACAATAGCCTGCTGTCATCTCCTCCCCAAGGTATTTTTTACTGTTGTTGATCTGCAAGATGGCATGGTGGCAGAGGGAACACTGTAAGGAGTGAAAGGAGGGTGATGCTTGTTGCTTTGCAGCATCTGTTCTGAAAAATCAAGGAAAATGGGCTTGATAGGACACAAGGAGAGATCTTCATCCAATGCTCTGTCTCCAGATTTGATATTTCAGATTCTTGTGCTGCAAGACAAAAAAACTGTGAGGGACAAGAGTACCTGTTTGGGGATGAGTTTTTGTAATTGGAACAGAGGTGCAACTTAGAAACCCAAATTCTAGTAGCAAGAGTCACAGCCAGCATAGCCATGCCCTCTCCTTAAGGTAGGCATAGCAGAAAATATCCAAAAAGGGAAATTCAAACTGAGAATGGTGCTAAATTATACTGTTAAGCTGCATTATTGCTAGTATTACTTTTGCCTCTGGGTCCCAGACATGCTCAGTTAACACAGGGACAAGTCTATTGGTCCACCATACCCTCCCATGAGGTTTTTTTATTTGTCTTACAAATATACAAAGCAAGTGGCATGGTTTGAGTGAGATGAGGGTCAGATCGGCAGGCAGAACTGAAATTAGTAACAACCCAGCTGCTGGAAATTACTTTGCAGACTCTGGAACAAACTACTCAGTTTCACTAGGGGCCACTGTGCAGCACAGGATCGGCCCTTTCCACAGGGCTGGCGAGAAGGACCAGAGTCACACTGTGGGCACCACTCAGGAGAGGCTGGTATGTTTTGGTGCAACAAATTGATTTGAGAAAAGCCAAGATTTTTTGCTCAAAGGAACTTCTTAAAAATTCACCAGTAATTTCTTTCTGAAGTCAGAGTATTTGCAAAATTTAGTCCTTTTTTTAATGCCAGAACTCATGTAATTTTCATGGCTGTGAATCAGAACATCTTCATTCTTGTGGCATGTTTTTCACTTTTATGAACACTAATTTCACTACATTTTTAGAGTGGTGACTTTAGCCACAGTGTGGCTGCTGTTAAGTTCCCACGGCTACCAGTAGGACTTTTATGTGGGAAATCTGTGGGCAGCAGGGAGCCTCCCTGTTTGTATCAATATGAACTTCCCAAGCACATCAGACTGACATTTTCTCAGCCCCAGAGTCAGAGCACACATGCTCTCACTTAGAGCTTTCTTCTCCTAAACTGAAGGACATGTGTGATCATTTTAATTTTGCCAGTTTTCTAGCAGGCCTTTTGCACACACAGAAATTCTGCACAACTGAGATTTTTTTCTCTCCAGCCAGCGGAACCCCAATCCTACAAACTGCTGAGTTCTGGCTGTAAGGCGCTAAGGGACTCAAACACCAGGAGATCCTGATATGGCGCAGAGGCCTTCAGCACTGGAGGCACCCATGTTCCCTCTCCACCATCAGAGGTCAGGCTGTCGGTGCTGGCAGGTCAGCACTGGCACAGCCGTCTGCAAGAGTTTCCCAGCCTTTCACTCCGCGGCTATGCATTCCAGAGATGACCAGACACATAAACACATCTCCTGTACTTGTGTACTTGAGCACTTTCTGCAGCTGGGTAATGAGTCAAAGAGCACATTAGAGGCAAATATATTGTCTCCCCCAGTTAAAAAGAAAAGAAAAAAGAGCTGATTTTTTTTTGTTGTTTTTTATTCTCAGAATGTAAATATGTAGTGGGAGGGCAATGAGTGAATTGTATGGCTTCAGCTTTCTTAGAGATAATGTCTTGCAGGGAAAAATCAGCCATGGTGGGATGCTGTGTTCAATCTTGTTGGTGAGAGAGCCTCCAGTTTTGCATAAAGCTGAAACAAAGAGAAATCTCCAAGACTTGATCCTTCAGAATACTCACAGCTCCCACTTCTTGATTCAAAGTGTTCAACACCTTTATGAACCCATCCTTTGGCAGCCACTGCAACTTGCACTCTTTGTACCTGGCTGTAGGTGAAGTCATCTGCTCTGGGCATATTCCTAAACATCATGCCATTTGCCCCACATGAAGACAACAATATTGTGACATACACTGCTCTTCAGCTAGCAGTGTGAATGTCAACATATCATTTAGAAGGCTTGAAATGGGAAAAAAAAAGGAGCTGAAGGTAGTTTTTACTGTTGTTGCAGCCAAGATAGTCTAGGGCTGTAAGTGTGGTGAGGTCTGTGGAAAGAGGCAGTATCTTTCCCAACACTAACAGACGTATTTGGGGGAAAAACAAGATAACCTTCCTCTAGCTCCAAACTGTCACTTCTAGGCTTTCAAGTTCTGCAAGTTTCACTGCTAAAACCTGGAAACTGTTTCCTCAAGCAAAGACTGTCTTGCTGCCTGCTTATCATAGGCTTGCACTACAAGGAGTATGTGCTCAGCTGCTAAGCACAGCATGGGGCTGTGCTGTTGCTTCATGATCAGATGGAGCCCTGGGCATGTCGACCACCCATGACCCCAAGCAGCAGTGGCATGAGGAATCGTCTCTCCAACCCCTCGCTAAATGGTGACTTTAGAGATGTCATGTTTTGGCAGTGCTTTATTTAAAAGGCTCAGGACAATGAGGGTTTTTTTAGGAGTTGAAACATTGGACAGTGTACAGCAAATTTCAGAAGCTGTGAGGTGCACCAGGATGATTTATCATAGAGGATTTGTGTACTTCTCTGACATCAGGACAAATTCTTTCACATACCTCTTAAAAGATGCATTGAGCCATCTGCAATCTCCCTTATTCTCATTATCTCAGATAATAAGATCAATAGCACATCCCAGGCCAGTTTCAATCTTCTTTCACTGTAAGTCAGAAAGAGAAACATGTAGAGACTCCACATTTAGAGCAAATTTTCTGCTGAAAATCCTCATCAAGGGCAAGTCTAACCACTAGCGCAAGAACACCAAAAAGATTTCTCTGTTGTAACTTAAGCCCTGTTTTGTAAGGCAGTTTCAATATCTGCGTGTGCACATCTGTCTTTCCCCTTTGAAAAGCTGCTGAAGTTCTTGGCCAAAGAATCCAAATAAGACAAATATCTCAGAGTTACCAGCATTTCTAAAAGCCACATGAAAGAGAGGAGACCCATACACAACCTCTACACACACTCAGGCTGAAAGTGGGGCTGTGGTATGGACTTCCATGTCCTGTGTCCCCGACAGTCATTGTAGGGGGAAGAAGCTGTAACACTTTAATGGGGACAATGGCTTCAACACTACTTTGTGACCATCCATTACACAAATCCACTAAGTTTCAGTATTCCCAATGTTTGAGCTATTCCTTATGGACATTAAGAGCATGCTTATTTTCAGGGTATAGATGTGCTACAGATGTGGTTTTTCTGGGGACCTCAGGGCTTCACCCCATTGAGTCAGAGGCCACCTAACCACTCTCTACTGACTCCCTGACCTCAAACGGCCACTTATCAATCCCACCAGGCAACTGCAGGCAGAAGGTATGTGTGGAGATGACCCAAGTGTTGGGCTGATGAGAGGGGCTAAAAAATGAGAAATGTGCAGAAGAATAAAGGGGAGCAGCAAAAACAGGGCAGAAGAGAAGATGGAGGGATACAGAAGGTTGAAACTTTGGTCTCACTCTGCAAAACTTGTAAGGACTTTCTGGTGTCTAGTCATGTGAAGGGAAAGTGGGTGGCTCTAGAGGCACAGTAAAAATGAGATTAACTCACCTACCAAACTCTCAGTCATCCTCCTCTTATAACCACTGCCAGGAAGTATGAATAACCAATCTAAATTTAAATAGAACAAATGAGAAAATACTATACAGTATGACTAGTCCACAAAGAAACCATGAATTTGCTCTTTTAATAATTAAAAATGATCCAACAAGTTTCCCAAAGCAATCATCTCTTGTACATGAAATAAAAGACTATCTTTACTGCCCATATGTGCCAAGTGTGCTGCATTATCTGCCCAGATAATTGCATTATTTTGCCCATTTGGATGAAATTACATTTTGTGAGAGTGACAAAGTAATTCCCCAAGTGCCAGTTATTTCTCTGCTTAGAAAATATAATTCAAAATTATTCCATTCATGGAAGAATTGAAATGCTTTAACTACCTACTTGGTCATATTTTGTAAATTATGGAAGCAAAAAAATGTTCATTGCCTCTACCAGCATGAGACAAATGTTTTACTGCATATGACCAGGACTGACAAAATTTCCACCCCAAGCCCATTCAAGTTCAACTTGGGACATGCCTTACAAGAGGATTTTTTTTCTTTTTGCTGTGCAGAACCAATATACTCCTACAGCTCAGCTAACACTCTGCATGCTTTGATCTTCAAAACCAGATTTCTAGATATCTTCACTCTTGGATATTTTTAATGTGTTTACATCACTGAATATTAGAAATATCATTAATATCTGTGTCTCAAGAGCTCTCCACCAGATACTGTCTGAAATGTAGCTCTCTGGGAGCCATTTGGAGAGAGACTTCACCATTTTTAATCCTTTGCAGCACAACTTCTTCACACAAGTCGGGGAGTGTAAATACTGTGCAAAAAAGCAAAGGTGGTAGGAGTGAGTTTGCAGGTGAAACTGTCCCCTAGCTACCACACTAAATCGTGCTGATAGAGGTGAGATTGCATGAATGTCATGAAGAGGGCTTTGGCTCATTAACATCTGAGAGCGTTTTTCTCAGACATGAGTGTGGTCCCAGATCTGAAGTCCATTAGAGCCTTTCAATCACTCCAGATTTGGCTTTAAGAAAGAAGAGCAGTTTCTGGTGTTGAGTTTGAGTGCATGTATTGAGACAACCCAAGTTGCTGAATTGTTGGTGCTGCCGCAATGGAAACAAAGGAGGAAGCAGAGCTGAAAGGACTTCTGAGAAACGTTACAAACCAGTTAACCGGACAGGAATTGAACACCCTATCAAGCCATATGGAAGGAGACTGGTTTCTAGAGATATGCAGCCTACAGCCATTTCGTCTTTCAGTGCTCCAGTAATCAGATCCACACATACGGATTATGCTACCAGAAAAGAAAAGAATATATCCTTTAACAATGTCCATAAATTACAGAGGTAATCAAAGTAAAAAAATGCATTTGATTCTGTACCACTGTGCACAGCAGCTCTTGACTAAAAATTAATAGTCCACTGCTTACTGTGCCTACATACTGAATCTCAACAGGTCTAATTTCATGTTAAAATCACAAGCCTTTGCCTTTTATCAGAGAGAGAAAAGGGAAATTATCACTCTCTTTTTCATGTTTCAGAACAAAAGTATGAGCTTTGAAGTCCTGTATTTGTGAAAGAAACCATCACAACCTGTTAGTACAAGCTTTTGGTACTGAAAAGGTTAACTAATTTGGTTTCCCCAATAAGTTTATCTATGATCAGAACTGAGTCATACAGAAAATACTCCTACAAGATTTGACCTTTTACTTGTATCCCACACTGAGATAATATTATACTTAAAATGGATATCAATAAGAACTTTGTTTTAAAAAGTATATTTAAAATAAATTACTTTTAAATAACAGAAACTGTTTTCAATTAGCCCTGTTAAAGGAAATCAACTAGAAAGTTATGTATGCTTTTTTATTTTCTTTATATAAATTATACCCAGGAGTCCTATGATAGCAGCACTGTACAAACTAGGCACTACCTTTATATTTATTTCTTATCAAAATAAACTTAACAAATTAGATTTGTTTTTACAGCACTTTATATCCAATAATGACAATGTTGTATTGGTCCCAGGATAAAAACAATGAAAGTAGCAGCTGAATGGTATTTTTATTAAGAGTTAACAAAAATGTCTTGTGCAAACAGAGTATATAAAGAAAATTAATTCCATAATTCCTCATGATGAAGGCATCCTTTTCTTTTTTCTTCTTTTCTTTTTTTCTCATAATATCAATCTCATTTGGAAAGATCATTTTGAGGGGAAAACTTTCAGTTTTAGCATGACTTACTCAGCAAAATGATATGGCTGAACTTAAACACTGCTGACTGCTAGGATTTAATAGTAGGACCTGGCAAATGTTTTGATAACTTAATACTTTTAAAAAGAAAACTTGTTTGTTACTGAAGATTTTGGGAGGCCAGAAGAAATATAATCTAAAAATAACAGAGCTAAAGATCCAAAGAGATGTTTCTTCATATTCCCATTTTTTCCATTTCCTCTACCTTAAACTGGCTCCTCCATGCTAGCATTTTAGAGGCCTTTTTATTGCTGGTAGATTCAAATATCTCTGAGATATTCACCCTATAGCTCAGCAAGAGTCCACATTTTTCTCCAGCAGTGGAAAAATGGCAGGGCTAATAGTCTGGGGTTTGTTGCTAAAAATGAGTCCTTATACAAAAAAAAAAAAAATTAGAACATTGTTTAGAACATGTGGTTTGCTGCTATTAAGTTAACAGTGGAAAATCTCATTACTTTTAAAGTTAATTTTATTTTGTGGTGGGATTGTTCACTAGGCTGAAGCATATTTTCTCTTAAGCAGAGCCTCTAATCCTACCTTACAGTCTTCTGTTCAGCAAGTCACTCTCTGCATAGCTTAGCTAGATGCATGTTTTAAGTCAAGTGCTGAATTAAAAGGAAAAAAAGGAAGAAAAATAACTTTTCCCCCACACGTGCCTCTGGGACTGCTAGCAGGCACTCATGTGCCATTTTCTCCAGCCCTTGCTCTGACTAGTGGAGTTCTCCAATAAAGATTTTCGGTTAAAGGTGCTCTTTGAGCAGTATTAACAAAGTTCTGCCTCTAATGAAAGATTAGATGCTGCTGAGTGCTCTGATGGGGCAAGTTACAGGTTGGACAAATTCTAATGCCAGCTCCATGAAGAAGAAGGGGTGTAAGAAAGGTGTAATACACTCTGATGGCCTAAGGGCTCTGAAAATCAAAGTCATCAAACAGAAAATAGAAGACTGCAAAGGTTTCTAGTTCAGGTTTCTTTTCAAATTTTAGAAGCATCTAATCTGGCTTCTGACTTGTCATTGAGGCTAAAATGATTTACAGTAACAGAGAACCAAATCTGCAATTTGAGGGGAAAAATAACCTTGTTTACAGCTTGCATGCTATATATGCGTAAGTATATAGCCTACTTACAAGTTACGATGACTCAAATCTAAACTCTCATGGTTTAGAGTGAGATTCAGAGTCACACAATATTTGCATTCCATCAACAGCCCGATGGGTTGTGTTTTTTATATGCTCATGGCATTTACAAATCACTCTTGTGCAAAGGTGAGCCATTATATTGTAAATTGCACTCACAATAATCTCCTGTAACTCAGTCTGTGAGCTGGATTTCAAGATACCCTCAAAACTTCAAACTCAGCCATTCCCCTTGCACTTTCCTAGATACTGGTTCACCATTGAAATTTGACATATGAATAACCAAAATACATGTACACAAGGTCACTGATTATCTAATATCAATTTATTTTTTCTCTGAACATCACTCTAGTTCTTCTCAATGAAGTTGCCAAAGTCTGAGAGGTACATCTAGAAGCCGACTCAGCCCCACTGCTGCTGAGGTCTTGCTTCTCCACCAGTGATAATTTAGAATGCTCAAGAGCTCAGTGTCTCAGTATTTTGGGGGAAAGAAAATGGACCAGCTTCCTAGCAAACAAAGGAACCCTGACCAGTCTGAACTCATACACACTCACCAATGCTCTGCTAAAAGTATCTCTGTCTCTGTCATGGTTTAACCTGAGACAGCAAGTAAGTACCATTAAGCTGCTTGCTCACTTCCCCACCCACACTGGTGGGGAGGAGAATTAGAAAAAGAAGTAAACCTTGTGGGTTGAGGTGAGCAATCTTAAGTTTAACAATGGAAACCAAAGAAAATATTAAGATAATAATAATTGTAATGAAAACACGGGAAGGGGGATAAAATCCAAGAGAAAGAAGTGATTCTCAATACAATTGCTCACCACGAGCTGACCAATGCCCAGTCCATTGAGTGATCAGTGGCTCCCAGACAAACCCACCATTTTATATACTGGGCATGACATTCTATGGTTCTATGTCATAACATTCTATGACATTCTATATCCCTTTGGCCAGTTCAGGTCAGCTCTTCTGACGTTTCTCCCTCACAGTATCTTGTGCAACTGCTCACTGGCAGAGCATGAGAGTGAAAAGTCCCTGATTCAGAGTAAGCACTACTTAGCAACAACTAAAACATCAGTGTGTTATCAACATTATTTTCTTACTAAATCCAAAACACAGCACTGTAGCATCCACTAAGAAGAAAATTAATCCTATGCCAGCTGAAACCAGGACAATCTCGGTGCAGTTCATCAGTTTGTTTCAAGACAGTTACACAATTTTACAACAAGTGAAAGCAGAGCAGAGGACTGTTCATTGCCCAACCTCAGGATGAGGGGTCTGATCTTCACACCTTATGAGCTCCTGCGGATCCCATACCAGCTAGGAAGAGCAGCAGGCAGTCAGCATATCTACAATACCAGGGTTTGATCTCAAAGCACAAGAATCCTTGAATGACCTCGCAGTGGTGAAGTGGCTCCTGCCATTTTGGGACTAGGAGCCATTTAGAGCATTGTTAGAGATTGGGAAATTAATTCTCAGTGCTGGATGCAACTATAAAATCATACAGAGTGGAATTTGGGGCTTACCCCAAATCCCTTGTTTTACAGATGAATAAAAGCTAAATTCAACTTGCCAAAATTTTGTCTCCTGGCAGATGTCTAAAGTATCAGCCAAGACAGAGAGAGTGAGACCTTACTCAAACGGAGGGTGAAGTTTCAGAGCCGTGGCCTTCATCTGTGCCACAGGGTTTTGAAACCAACTCATGCAATTGAAAAGTGAACTTGCAGAAAGGGCTATTTCAAGAGCTGAGTGAAACTAGCTTGCTCAGTTTGCCGAGTTTTTGTATTAACTTTCTTATGTTTTGCTTCATACGGTTCTATACTCCATGAGTTTTGCTTTGAGTTTTAGCTTCAAACAAAGCAAAACTGATTGTAAACCACTGTATTTTGACTTTTCATGATGAAACTCTATCTCACCCAGAAAGTTTCAAAAGCCGAAGTGCCGAGTTCTGGTAGCCTGAAGTAGCTCAGCTCATGTTCAAGCTTCAGACTGAGGATCAGAGAGAAGCTCTCCCTACATGCAGTGATGTTGATACCTCGCTTTTCTATGCAGTCCCATGTCTGCATGAAACTACTCAAAGCCATCCAATTTCATGTAGTTTTCTTCCAGGAATAATAGACGGAACCACCCCAGAGATGTCAGGTTAAACTAACATTAAATAGTGGCAAATTAGTAATTGTTACTTTTAATAGATTTGTTTCTAGCTAGGCTCAATTAGATTATTAGAGAGGCTTGTTTAAACAGAAATCCAGAGATACAGATTGCACTGTTTTCTGCTAAATGAATGCTGGCTCCTTACCTGTATCTTAAATTTATGACTTGCCACAAACAATATGACAGTGTTCAGAAACACCTTCCTAAATGAAGCTCTTCTTTATTTTATGCACTTTCTACATTTATTTTCTTAGTAGCCCTTCAGCCCAATGGTTAACACATTCAATTGTCACAGAAAAACATTTCTGTTTGATTTACAAGAGCACTTATTAGCATATTTCCATGATCACCATTTAACTTTCCACTATATTAATAACCAAGACCAATTTTACCTAGCAAGCAATCTAAACCCTCTAACTTGACAAAAATATCCTGTGCTTATTTCTCTTTCTAACCATCAAAGGTCACTACGATGACTCTGGGTATCAGCATTTTTCCTGTGTGATTCACTTACACCAAGCAAACCCTCTAGACCTACATTCTTCCTTTTTTGAATTTCTGCTTAACCAATAGGATCAACAGGTCCTCTTCTCTGTGGGTGGTGATAATGTCAGTACACCACTGCCCAAACAACCTTTCTCTATAGGGAAATGCTAACATTTAATTCTTTAAATTTAAACCACATGTATTTTGGTCTCATAACTGCACTCTGTATTAACTGCCTTTTGTTATTAATTTGTATCACTAAAAATCTTAATGAAACCAGTTATTGGAAATGTTAAGTGCAGTAGACATCTAAAATTTATGTATGAGCTAAAATATTTAAATGGTAACTAAATATTTTACCTAACCATTGTAAACACATTTTCGGAATTACTAATGACACAGTTCTGCATATGTTCAGTGTAAAGTTGTGTCTCAGAAGAGCTGTTCTTTTCAGCCCATTTCAAGGAACATAAGCAATGGCTCTCAAATGGTTTCTATCTCCTTCCTTCATCTTATCCAGAAACAGAAAGTGTCATTTAAGTGCTGTTTACATGAGACCTCCACCAAGAAGAGCAAATCATGTGTGGGTTGAACACTTGCAGTTGCCCTCCTGGTATTCTCTAGAAGAGGCACTGCCATTGTATACAGTCTCTGCATACAGTGGCATCGGGTGACCACAAATACACAGCTGCCAGCATAGTAAAAATATTGGTATTTGGGACAAATACTCAGAGACCTCTTGTTCAAACAACATGAACCACTGATGCAACGGTTTCCCCAAATCAAATTGTTCCTCTGTAAAATTTAACCCAACTGCAAATATTAAAAACTAATAGACAGATTAGCTCTAAAACTGTTATTATATTAAAACCTAGGGGGTGTGTGGAAAGACTGTATAAAGTTTTAAAGTGTTCTGTAACCTCTAGAAATAAAACAGTTCATTTAATGTTTGCACATATGATTTAGGCAGTATTTACATGTTCTATACTTGTAGTCACTGTTTTAATTATACATTTCATGTTTCATCACATAGATATATTATTTAATACACATAAAACTGTAAACCTTTATGTTGCAAATAATAGAGTTTAGATATAAGCACATTATCTTTAGAACAACATTTTTTGAAACATCTACCACCTCCCAGATACAAATTTGCACTGCCTTTCTTTTTTTTTAATCTGAACTCTGTAGCTAATTCCATAAACTACATGTTTCACTGCACGGAATACGCTTTAGACTCCTGGACTAATAGTAAAATAAAAGTAATGTATTTTCCCAGTCTGCCTGGGGGAGGTTACAGGGGCTGGCAAATGATACAAAAAAAAAACCCACAGTCATCTGAGATGGTTTCATGAACTCAAGAGATGTTCTGTGGGCTTGGTTGCAAATTTCAGCGTGCTTAGATTGAGCTCTCCAAGGCTTCCCATAATGTGCATACTTTCCCATTTCACAATCTTTCAGTTAATTCCCAATCCATAAACTTTTATCACCTGTACTGGTATTTGGTAAAGGCATTAAAAATGCCATTATACCCTTCTTAAGGGACAAACCATTCCCAGTTCTCTGTATGGGTTTTCTTCCACTTTCATTGAAGCTCAGATTCTCAGTGATCAGTGAAATGAATGACACCAAGAGGATATCTGTTTCTTGTTTCAAACAACCATCTCAGCCATGCCTTGGAGATTCATCATGAAAAAAATTGATAAACACTTTAAAAAGAAAGGTACATGAAAATAGTCCTTCTGCTTCACTTGCAAATTATTAAATTAATATAGCACATTACTAAATCAGATTTTCCAATTGCTTTGCAAGTCACCCTCTGTCATGACTTTTTCTATAACAATTTCATTTTTTTACTTTCTGCAAAAGTAGTACAAATTCATATTGATCATATTGCTAGTGAATGATTAAAAAAAACTCATTAAGAAAGTGTTCTCTGTCTATGCAATCCTAATTAATGCCTCTGGTGAATTTTATCCAGAATTCACTGCCTTCCAATAGCTATAATTTTATTTTAAGATGACTTATATATTTCATACGTATGCAATGTACAGTTTTTATATATCATATAAAACAAATTGTTCTGGTTATAAAATAACAATCCTGAAATTCTCAACCCCCTATTGCACAATTCACATATAACTACACTAACTAATATATTCAAGGTTTTTAACTTCCCTCTGATTCAGTAGACCATCAAAACTGGACCTGCTTAACATAAGTTTCTAATTGCGTATGTAATTAATACAAGTATTTTTTAGTTTCCTCTACTCGAGTGCCCTGGTATCTGAAATTACTGCTTTCTTCAGCAACATTAGTTTGCTGCATCATGCCCAAAACTGAGTAATTAAGCTTCCTTTTGCCAGGCTCCCAATAGTTTTGAACATCAAACTGCTATGGTCCTGATGAGAAGCCCCAGATTTCTGGCCAAGACCTTTCACAGTGCAAACGCTCGACAATAGCAACTCCCAATTCACACACAGGTTCAGCTCAGCCACCATAATTCAAAACAGACCTTGATAGCAGCCACTGAACACAGTAACACTGTACTTGTTCGATATGAAATTACTTTCTTGCCTCTATGCCTTGTTAAACTGAAATAAAACACCTTAGATGGAATTGCCTTCACAGATGTGATATCTTTAATTCTGTTAAGCATTTGCAGAGAAATATTCTCTTTTACAGCAGTTATCTAAAGGAGAAATTCAGGTGCCTAAAAGAAGACACCTAATGCCTGCTGGAACACCCCAGAGTATCCAGCATGTCTGTGCAGGGCTGGCATGATGTAGGACCTACAGGAGACTCTTGACCTTTGACAAAAGATCACACCTTTGAACTGGAAGTGAGAGGCCAGGTGGGATCCCCAGGGACTCTAAAATGGCACAGAAGGTATATGTTTAAACACATGCATTCCTTCTAAAATTAACAAAATAAAACACTAAAATTCAAACCCAAAAGACACTAAACAGAATTTTTCATTATTTCACTTAACCAAAACCATGAAAAAAATAGCAAAAACTAAAGAAATTATTTTGTCTAAATCTCATCCTTTACTATATACAAACCTGCTGGAGACCATCACTGCTTTTTATCTAGATCCTATAAAAAATAAAGTCCATAATGAACTAATCGCATTCACAATACTTTTATACTTTCTGACTTCAAATTTTAGAATAACACTACATTTTCAAAGTTAAATACTCAAAAAGTCAGAAAACAGTAATATAGACTTCATGCAAACCCAAGAATACAGCTTTTAGCTATTTTAGAGTGAAGCTTGTAATTCTAAGTTTATATACTATTTTTTCTCATTCAGCAACCAAGTGCTTGATAGTTCACAAAAAAAGCATCTTAGAAAAGACATGGTTGCCTACAGTACAATTATTTTACACCACTACACAAATTCTTAAAAAGTAAAATGAATTCCCACTCTAATGTGCTCCTTGCAGCCAAGTCTTGGATCTTGTTCTCATGTTTTTTCTCACACAAATCTCCCTTTGATTTCAGGAAAAGTTTTGGTGGGGCATCATATCACTGTAGCAAACAATCCTTTGTAGCAACACTCCTAGGAACGGCTGAAAAGATAAAACAAGAAAGAAATTAGACACAGGGCTAAGATGTACCAGGTGAAGTATTTCCAGTAAGGTGTGGAAGCTGCTGCATTAATGTTGTATGCAAGGCAACAAATGAAGGCTGCTCACTTCTGGTTGCCTCTTTTTAAAACAGATAATTTAACTTTCAGTAATTCCAAGAGATGGAAAGCTAAACTTCTGGAATAAAACTACGCAACTTGTATTTGTTCAGTCTAGGACACTTGGGCTCAAACCTCTCAGCTATATGTGATGCAAACGTTAGGGGAAAAATTACTGAATGTAAAAGGACAATACAGACAAAAAATCTGGATAAATTTAGTCTGAAAGAAAAATATTTATAATCATCAGAGATGTGATGGGTTGAAACAAACTTCCAGTAGCATATAGGGTAGGCAAGACATTCTGCATGGATTTCACAGGAAGTTTGTTTTAAACAGTCAAAGGACTAGACTTGGTAGGCCAGGAGCTCTCAGCAATGAACCAGCAAGTTCTTTACAACTCAGCCATCACTTTCTCACTGTGATTATGAGAAATCAGTAAGTCTCTACGTGTTAAAGGAGGCTGCAGCTAATACCCAAACACTTCCAGGAAAATCTAAATATTCTAATAAACATTAAAATTATTGTGTCTTCTGTTTGAGGCTCATTTATGGAGTAGAAAGTAAATACTACTTTTGGTTACTTCAGACTAAATTCATAACATTTTTACTGATTTCAGTTGCTTCAATGAGATTGCTTCAAGTTTACCTTGAAGTAAACAAGATCTGAAATTGACACCTTAATTCTTTGTTTCCTTTGGGAAGATTGATGAATATTGTTGATTTTGCAGTCATGGCAGGGGTGATGAAGCAGTGGTAAACATGTCACAGCAAACAGTAAAAAGCAGAAGATGGTTTTTAGTAGACATTGGTTTGCCTTATCAGTCATCTGCCCTTTGTTGGTTATTGGTCAGAATCACATGCTGCACAAAGATTACTTAAAATACAGACCAGCCAGCTTTCTCTTGGTTTTAATTTGGAGTAAATTATCCTTCAAAAGCTGTATTTTAAGCAAACTTTTTTCTCCTTTGTCACAGCCAAATTCTCCAGCCTAGGAATTTACACTATTTTCCTTTTTCCAGAATGACACCTGCTGGTGGGAGAAGCATGGATGAATTACAGATACTTTATAGATTTGGTTGTAGCTAACCTGACATATTCTCTGAGCATGCTCATCACCTGTGTTGAGATCAGCTATTTAAAGTAAAGATTTGGAAACTGTAAAGGTGCTATAAGGAGTATGCTGTCAAAGTAATATAGTTTTCCAATCTGATTTAATATTTGTTCTTAATAAATCACAAAGCTGCCTAGTACTAAGAGAATGCTTCCAAGTTTCAGTGCTGGACACTAGCCCTATTTTGGGAAGCCCACAGCATTAATATGTCAGATTGAGGTGAAAGCCAGAAGGAAACCCTCCCTATCCTATACAAAAAGCTGCTGTGCTGCTGCAAACCTTCAACTGCAAGTAAAACCAGCTGCTAATGCAACTATTGCTGCTTAACATCTCAAAAAAATTAGCATCTCAAAGAGAAGTATTGTGCACATGTTCCTGACTCAGTATAGGAGGACACAGCTACAAGAGACAGAAAGCAAGTTGTACCGTTGCCAAAACTGTGACAGATACTGCTCAATACACCAGGCAGCATTAGGCTCTGTAATGGGCTTCTGTATTCATAGCTCCTCTGCTGCCTGAGTCTATTGTCACAGCCTCCCCTACAGCCAAACCAGAATCAGACTTGAGCATTTGATCCTTCCAACACATTTACAGTAATATTTCTAAAAGTGATTTTCAATGCTAAGAACAATATACAGTTTTATTTCCTTTTCCTGAGCTGCAAACTATCCACTCTCTTCTACAAAGGCAAGCTGAAGTGTAAGGTGCGCAGGACCCTGAAGAAGACCCTGAAGTTGGACTCTAAAATACCTAAAATATCTAGAAATATGCATTATCTATCCAGGAGCTAGTCTGGAACATTTTTGGACATTAAGTTGCAGAAATTTTAATAAAACATATTTTGAGAACTGCATGTTTTAAACATGACTCACAAAGAAATTGCTGTGGAAAAAAATGCCCAGTTATAAAGAAAACTATTTAATTCAGAATTAGAATTCGAATAAATCTTTTGAATTATTTACAAGAACATAGGCAAATATATACATTCAAATATGTTCCCCCTGGGTAAATTATTAATATATAGGCATTGCTATGCCATACTTCATTGTAACATCAGAAGGCAAAATTTCTTGTTGATTACATCGGCTTGTTGATGGCATTAGGCTGCAACTTCGGAGACTTGGCTTCTATTCCTGGATTTATCACTGGCCTCCTTTATGGCTTTGAGCGGGTAACTTCACAACTCTGTTCCTCCAGTTCTCCCATCTGTGCAAAGAAGATTACATTGCTTGATTCTGATGGCTAAGTGGCAGATTTAAAAAAATTGTTTTTATTTTGGTAAATGCAAACACATGAAAAGGGGATACCTTTCTGTAAACTCACTCGTAAATATAAGACATATGTGACTGTTTCAAAAGATAGTTTAGGTATGGAGAGTTTCTTCAAACATATTTCTTGCAAAATTGATCAGAGTTTTGTCCTACCTATGGCTGTACACACTTCTGTTTTTAGTGTTCTTGTTTGTCACACATATAATCGCGACTGTTAAGAACTGGAAACCTCATAACCACGGTTTATCCTCCTTAACCTCCTTAACAAAGCAATGGTTCACAAAGAGCCCAGCTGCATCCCAATGCCTTCAGAGTGGGACCTCAGCCCAGGGTAAGCACTTTGCTGAGAACAGCAGCAGGCTGGAAGCAGAAAGACTGATCTAAACCCGGAATCTGTGATAGCCTGGACATCCCCACTAGTTTTGAGCTATCTGAAAAGAGAGGAAATAGCAGAAAAGAAATACTTGTGGAAATATGTTCCTACTTTTTAGTGCTGGAGCCTGAGGAGCTTTACTGAAACAGGTTTTCTAGCTGCTTCCGCTTAGTTCAAGGAGTGCCTCCTTGAGCATGTCATTATCAACAGTTGACCACGACTCTCAGCTCTGTGCTAGAATCCAGCAAAAAGACACTTTTAATCCCAAAGCAATACCACTGCTTTTCTTGTCAGATTAGAGGTCATCTTGAGTTTTGAGCTCAGATTACTGCTCACCCTTAAGCAATCATTCCAGTTTTTAATGTTATACATGGTGAATGAAATGCATGCATGGGATAGAAAGAACCTGGGATTCAAATAAACCTCTGCACAAGGATGAGAGCTCTGAATTTGGCCACATTTTTCTGCTCTCTCCACTCTATTGAATTCACATTGCATGGAATCAACTCGGAGCTGGGGATACTTTCATGTCCCGTTCTTTTCATTTCAGCTAGGACATTCTTAACTTCAACCTTTTTAAGCCTTGTTCACTGAATCATGAGATGTGTGTGATTGCCATACACCCATCCCAATTCTGAATCAGCAGCTATTAGGAAACTGGTTTGGATCAGAGCACCGCAGCTGCAATGTTTTTAAGCGCTCTCATCACTTCTGGTAATGTGTTTCAAGCATCATTTCCCACAGAAGTCTTCCCATCCCTTCCCCCACCAGGCAGCATATCCCCTTAGACAAGACACAGCTCATCCAAACTCCCTTAGCTACTTAAACCACACTATGACCAAGAAGCTTCCTCAAAGGCATTCTAGCTTCAGCTGACCTCCTCAGGGACAGCCATGGGCTCTGCAGAAGTGACCTCTAACATCAAAGTTAAACATTACTTTAAAGTGATCCACACAGAACAAGAAATAACCATATATGACACCATGGCCTCATTTTCTCACTAGTTTTGCACTTATAGCTTTTCTTCTTCTGACAGACATGCTCTTCTTCTTCCTCTAACCAAGCTTCCTTCAATCTGAATTGAGTCTGTACTTCTAAGAGTACTTACTCTTTTGTCACAAGATTTCTTTATTTGTCTTACCCACATAATTGCTGTATTTGTAAGGGGGTTTATCAGCATGTAGCTTTTTGTTTGCCTCTCTCAGGGAAATTTGTCTCCTTCCAGTCCTTTGCAGTCAAGTCAGAGGGAACTGCTTATCTCTAGGGTGCAGTAAATTCTTTGGGCTGCACAGACACCATGTAGCAACTTTTCAGTGACCACGTATTTGTCCCACAGGGGTGAATACACGGTAACATATAAGTTTTGGGAATGTCACAGAGATTCTCCCTGCCCAGACCACAGGGCAGCAAAGGAGGTGTACACCAGTCTTTCCTTACCTTTGGGAATTGCTACTGCTATATGGGAGTTTGACTGCCAAAAGTGATCCAGATCCAGAACCACAAGAGTTCTCCTGCACAATGGAAGTAAGAAGATTCCTGAGTGTCGTGTATTTTTGTATTTTTATGTTTTGCATTGTCTTTCTTTTTCTTTTCTACAGTTTCCCTTTCTCCAAGACGTTTGTCATTTTACAGTCCTACCCTGAACACCAGAATGACACAGTTCACCATCTAAAGACATACTTTCCGCCAAAATATCATATGTTTTAAACTCTGGTAGGAGCAAAGCAAGAGGGAATCCACACCGTGAGTGCCTTCTACATCTGCACAGGACTGCTAAACACTGCAGACTGCACAGGATATAATGTCAGTCTGTGGAGGCAAAAAACATAATTACCTGACCCAAACAAGCAGGTAAACTCTGTTAGAGAATTGTTACTTCACTACTTTTCTCCTCCTTACGTTTCCCCTACTTCCATATTTGTGTCCTCCTTCTCAGAGAAATATATTTCCTGGAGATATATCAGACACATTGCTGTACCACAGCAGGCTTCTCACTGAGATCCAGAAAGGTTACCTTTAACAAAATGGCAAAGTACTAGACTTACATACCATGTACAAGGTGAGTTTTCTTTTAATTAACACACCACCACCACACCACCCATCTACTGTATAGAAATTTCTTTCCTTCAAGACCTCTTTTAAAGCTTTGCAAACTGAGGTCAGAATAATAGGCCTGCTGGTCTTGTTCACATGAATCTCTCCTCCCTTTTTACACAGAGTAACTGTGTTCTTGTTACATGGTCCCTTTCCTCCTTATGAGATACTCACACAGGAGTTTCTCCAACACAGATTATAGTTCCTCTTCACAGCACAAGAGTCTTTCTCTTTCCCACATTTTTTCTGAATTAAGAACTTTTTTTATTTCTCTCAAGCTCCTTTCATTTGTTTTCACTTGATACCTACATATCCTGCCTTCTGAGACAAAACTTTCTTTTCTGATCCCTCTTTTTCCCCTGTCCTTGTATTACCTACCAACACCTTTTCTGCGATAATTAGCCATCAAATTAGACACGGTGCTTTTTCCAGCTGTCTTTTTTCTTTTGTTTAGGGTATAAGTTCTAGGTAGTTTCACAACTGAAACTTTTAAAACCCTACACCTCCTCTACATTTCAGCCCCATGACTCCACAGCTTGGATGACTTAATTAATTCATATGGTTTATGAAACTTTTCCTCTTCAAAATCAGGAACCTTAACTACAGCCCTGCTTCTACTTATATTTAGTGTAAGCACAGTAGACTTGTGAGTACTTGTTTTAAAGTTTCTTATATTTTTATTCTTCCACAGAAGGCATGGTGGTCCTCAAAACTAAGTCTAAAACAGGATTGGCTGGGAAGTCATTTGGTGAAGAAGTATTTCATCTACCTTGTTTATAGGTACCTTGAGAAATAGATTCCTACTTCTGTGCACCTTCTTCCAACCTACGTCTAGCAAGTCTGAATCTCAGAGAGACGCATAATTTCCAGTTGTTATTTATTTCTCTCATTATACTACCGAGATCTCTGTCCATGTCTGGACTATGAAGATGAACTAAAGGCTACATCTGGAATGATTTCTATAGGTCCTCTTTTAACTAACTTTTCCCAAAGTACTTTTGACAGAACAAATTTTGTCTTAGGCCTGCAATAAATACTTATAATCACTTCTTTTTCTGAGGAAGAATTTATGACACATTGGGTTTTTTGAGAAAGACAGTATACAATATTTCCAGGTCACTCCCAAAGCAATTGCATCACTGGACAAAACAAACCCCAGGGCTGCTGGACTCCTGGCTGCCCTGATGCTGGGATACCTCAAAAAAGGCAGTCTCCCGTGAAGCTTTGGGGAAAGACAACCTGAAAGGGCAGCAGCCTGAGGACTCAGGAGGCTTAGGGAGGGGGACCAGAAAGGTCTGATCCTCCACCAACCTGGCAGAAGGCAAGGAGAGGAAGCCAAAGAGCTGCTAGCCCACCACACAGACAAGGTGGGAGCTGGCTATGCTGCGGCAGAGAAGACTTGTCGGTGGGAGGGAATAGAATTTACTGCCTCCTAATTTTGGTGGTGTATCTTTTGTTCATCCTAAGAGGTGACTTTATGCATTTCATGCCCAGTGGAGACCCAAGGGTTGGCTGGTGAGGCCAGTGGGGGGCAGGGCAGCAGCCCCTCAGCTCAGCTCCTGAGGCTTCAGTGAGGCTGATGCACTCCAGGGACACCATTTCCATCCTGCACAAGTGGCATTTTCCAACTAAGTGTGTCCCCAGCCAAAACCTTTTGACAAACTCTTGTCTGCAGCTCTACCAACTCCAGCTACCAACAAAATATTTAAGTCATTCACAAGCATTAAAAATGTGAAGCAAGACCAGGGTTTCAGCCACCAAATGAGTAATATCTGAAGCAGACTCAGCAAGAAGCTTGTGGGATTTTTTTTGTCTGGCATTATTTGGTACTACAAATTACTTACCAGATCTAGCCTGTTCAGACTGCTAGGCTTGTTACACTAACAGGAAAGAAAGCTGAATTCTGTGAGTCTTTTTTTTGTTGTGGTGTACTGTCACTCACTTTCACTAACACAATACAAAAATGATGTCTGGGATTACAGTAGCATGATGGAAACTTTCTACAACACTTCAGCAACCCTTAAGGGAAAACACATACATACGTGCTACAGATATTATGTGCATTTCCAGGAACCTTGTCAAAATCGATCACATGAAAAAAACCAAGACAATTAGGAAGAAAACTGTTTCATCGACTTCTTCCATTACTCATACTATAGGGCAGATGGAAGATCAAACCCAAAAGTGCAATTTTCAAAAGCTTTTTGAAAATTTGGCTAGATTTTCTACCTCGTCACCTTCATGAGCTGCGGAAAGAATGAGTAGTCCATGATCTTTAGAGAAGGAAAATACAACCTAAAGTATCAACGTGGTTCATGATTAGGTCCAAACACCAAATTGCTTAATTCAAGAACAAACCACATTGTGTTTTGCTTATGCATCTGCAAACAGAATAGGATATGATGAAACAGAACATTCTCCTTGTGGTTTTGTGTATATCATCCTTGCCACTTTCAAAATTAGAGGACATAGGCTACATTAAAATAAATTGCAAAGTTCCCATTGACTTCAGTAGATGTAAACCAGGCTTTAATATTATGCTTTTCAGTTTTCTTGAGGTTTAAACACCCCATAAAATAAATTTACAGATGAACTAGTAAATGTACACTTACAAAGAAACCTCCTAAGGAGTCCCTGAAGCCATATTTTTAAATGCTGCTATTCATTCAGTTTATATCAGACAGATTAAGGGACTGTCAAACACAAGTGTATAAATCAAGAACAGCAGTAAGAAATGCTGAAAATATATTCCAGAAATATTTCAAAAATACCATTTGACATACTTGACAAAACAGACTTAGAAGAGGGCTTTATACTATGCAATGTATTTTACAAGCTCAGAAAACTCTATCTATTCATTTCACTGATCTGTAAATGAAAACATGTACAGTATATGCAGCAAGGTTTTTTTTCCAGACACCCTTTCAAAACCACTCACATAAAAATGCAAGAAAAGCTAATTGAGAAAGAGAAAAGTGTGGGAGGAGAGAGAGTCTAACCGATGAGAAGTCAGAAATACTACCATCCGGAGCTGACGTTTTCTTCTATAGAGCTATGTGCCCATTGGCATAATTTTTGATCTTGCAGACTTTCCACATGTAAAACTCCCATTGACTTCACTGCAAATGAATGAACTGCAGGATCTAATTAAGCCTGCTGAGGTTTGAAAAATAATTTCATATGCTGCCTGAATGTTTCAATGAATTTCAGAGATTTTCAAGATAGTTTGCCTAATTCATTGTCAAATAATCATCTATAAATAGTTATAAGTATAAAGCGTAAATATAAATAGGTGAACCTTAGATGATAAACAGATATAAGGAACTAACAAGTACCTAACCTGACTTGATGAAGGCTTTATTAGATGGAATGTCATAGATGACATTGCCAAAGAAAGAGTTGTGATTGCACAATCAAGAAAGGGTCTTTTGGCAATTAAGAACCACTCGGAAAATGTTTGCCCATTACCACACAGGAGAGCAGTAGAAGAGACAAGGATACTGTCCAGGTCTCCAGAGCAGATTTCAACTACCAAAACCTAGAGAGCTTGTTTTCTTTTTCTACCATGCCCTGCTTCATTCAGAAAATACCTTGCACCTTCTCAACAGGGGAGCTAGAGTTCTGCAGTTAGCACCTACCTATTATCCTCAGTGTTGCTTCATCTTTGGAGCAGATCCATGCTAGATACAGGGATGAAGCCACATGAGAAAAAGACAGCACAATCACAAAATTAGAGCCAGTGTTTCAATGCAAACTTATTTTGGAAGTATACTGAGACTGCAGAGACGATTCTGTTATTCTTAATTTTGGGATGCTTGTCCATTCAGCTGGAATATTACCTTAAGGAGGTGCTTTGAATATACTTGTTTTTAAAAATAAACTAATAAAGACTATTTCCACTATGTGCATCATATCCACAGAAACCCATCAACAAGGATGAGGATGGTGCCTTCAGGCCCACACACACTAATAGAGAAATGGACAGTAAACAATCACAGAACCATCGACTAACTTAGGTTGGGAAGGACCTCAGGAGGCCGTGTGATCCCACCCCATGTGCAAAGTAGGATGAATTTCGCCATTAGATGTGGCTGCTCAGGACCTTGTTAAGGTTGTTCAACTCTCTATGTTCATTCAAGCTAGTGGCAAAGAGAAACTGTGCTGGAGATTTGCCAACAGCTCACAAACTAAAATTTGGGAGCCCTGAGATGTGTTCCAGCTCAGGAGGAACAGGCTCCCTACTCCTGGTTCCAATGCCTAGCATCGCTGCAGCTCAAAGGAATGCCCAGGGACAATACTACAGGGGTTGCCTCTGTTTTGGCCTCTGGTGCACAGAGCTAGTGACTGCTCAGTCATTCTGTGAGGATGGTGTATGGAAAGTCTGATCATGGGAAGGAGCTGTGCAAGGCAGAGAAGATGAAATCTCTGGAAATATTTGCTGTTAGGCTTTAGTAAATCTCTATGGGATATTTGGTAACTGTTTTTTCCATGTCTTGAAACAGTCGACCAAACTTGAAAGGCTTTGTGAGGATGGCAAAAGGCACATACCTGATTCAAAGGCAGAGAAAGGTCTGTCTTTGCTCAAAAAATACAAGGCTCAGATAACGTTTTTACATAAACAGAAAAACTTGCCTTCTTCTTATAAACAGTTCGATCCATTTTTGATTCAAGAATTTTTAAACCTAGATACTGACATTGGATAAAAATAAATTTAGCCTAAATACATTAACATTGGCAAAGCTCTGAACAAAAACCTAAACCAGAATATTTTAACAGGAAGCACTAGGAGACCTTCATCATGGCCAGAGCTGCCTGTCCTGCCTGTAATATTGTTTGTTAAGCACATTGTAATCCTTAGAAGCAAACAGAACCACATCACTGAAGCTCCTGCACTGCATTTCTCTGCTCCCCATTTCTGCTGCAGTATCTTACTGTTAATGAGTGTTGTTATAAACCACAGTTGGCTGGTGGGAGCACCAGTCAGGTATGTTTTCCTCTGGAACTAAACTCCAGGAAAATAAAAAACTCTGAATATGCATTGCATCAGGATTAAAGACAAATTTTGAAGTTTACTTCCAGAGAAAATTCTGGTGCATTCAAACATATTAATGTACAGGGGAGCGAGTGCCAAAGGACGAGAGCACTCCACAAATACAGCTGCAATTCCATGAAGTCAGAGCAAGCAACTCCTTGCCCACGAGATGAGGTAAGTAAGGGATGTAATGTAACAGCATGCATAACACAAATGGATCTTGCAGCTCTAACTATCTGGGCTCTGAAGCCCCAAAACTAATTATATTGAATACATCATACATACAGCTTTTGCATTCAGTTTGGATTTTATTTGACAATCCTGAATCCTAATTTTTTAAGAGTATTGTTTCTATCACTGTTATCATGAAGGGGTTGGTTTTTTTCTGAACATCCAGTATGCAATGTCACTAGCTGGTAAGAGATCACACATATCCTCTCCATTCTGTCATACTCAGCAGAAGGTTTGCTACTGATTTCAGAGGAGCAAGATTTTCACCCCACAGGAAATCAGGGTAAGTGGGAAATAATACTCATTTCACTCAATTAAATAGTAAACCTCATATGTTTTCAGGATCTCAGTCCACAGACATTTCCTTTTTCTGTCAGAAAAATACAGTTGGGAGGATATGCAACATAAAGTACCTAAAAAGGTGCTGTAACACAGAGTGAGACAAGGGGGCCAGAGCTGTAAATTCCTTCCATCGACATGGTAATATGTATTTGTAAAAGGCCAATATTGAGCAGGCAGTGAAAACAGAAATGAATAACCACATCACATCATTCCACTGCCAGAAACATTCATACTAATTTCCACCATCAAACACACAGTATGACTACTTAAAGGTTTTTCTAACCAATCCGACTTATAAAAACAAAATCCTCAAGATGGTATAACTTCACATTTTCATATTCTGTAACATGAATGTACATCAAAATGGCAACAATCTGTACCTTGTGTACAAGCCCCCTTCAGGGCCATTAACATGGAATCAACTCCTTGCAGTAAGTAAACACTTATTTTTCTTGGGTCTTATGTTAAAAATTGGAAATTAATCTTGCAAGTCATTTTGAACCAGCAAAACAGGGTTGACAAAGCAAGCACTGTAGTATGATATCTTTTATTAGGCCAACTTAGAGTTCAAAAGTATGCAAGCCTCCTTGACCACACACAAGTTCATGTATGCAGAACTCCAGGCTGGACCCATAAAATGTATTAAACTACTTGCTTTGTCACTACATATATATATAGTATATATGTATATAATGCATATGCATACACATTTGAAAGGCTTCAGAATAAACTGTGCATTGATACAGGTTTAAAATAACAACTCTGAAGGACTTCTGTGGGTTGGCATGTAATCTTGCCATATATTACTGGGTTTAATAAAGAAAATCTAGCAGCACACAAAACAAATCCTGTTTCTGATTTCTAATGAGGTCTAATTCATATGAAAAAATCATGACTCTTAGTGATAGTGTTAGCAACCATTTGTTCTTTGCTGTTACTAATAATGACAATGAGAACACTCAGCAAAGATATAGCACGGTGTTTCACATAAAGTATTTCATGAGGAACAATACAGAGGGCCACAAACCTTGTAACAGCCATGATAATTCAGGATGCTTTATGCAGGTAAGACCCATTCTAAATGGGTATGTTTCTTCTGCATAAGAATTCAAATGTTTCTAATGTCATTTTGTGTCCCAGCAAGGTGTGTGCATAACCTGCTCCCCTCTGCTTCTCATCCCACAAACAGATCACCACCCAGTTCTTCAGCAGCTCTAAATCCACATGACAAGCCTTCCTCCCAGGGAACAGAAAAGCCAGTTGTGGAAGCTACATACAAAGAACATATCAAAGAACAGTGATGGAGACAACCCCTCATCTTTTTTCAAGTTCTGGCACCTGCAAAACTCTTTCTGGGTGTTCCATTAGGAGTGAAGTCACACCAGTAAATGCAAGCTATTCACTGTGACAAAGACTGAAGAACTGGTGTCCTTCAAGCCTCTGAGCTACCAGCACATGTACTACTTCATAAACGTGAGTATCAATGATTGCACAGTGTCTCTGTAGCCCTCGGCTACTGGAACTCTGCCAGCACATGCTGTGGCAGTACCTTGTGCTCTAGTTGTATATGCCTTGAGATGGTTTGGTGGATCTAATCTGATAGCACCAAATGTGGCTCTGATAAAGTCTGCTAACTCATTTTGAATGAGTTTGAAGTTGATGCTACATCTTCTTAGATTTGATCCTGAACAACAAAGGCTGTTTGAGACCGAAAAACATCAGAGACTTGCAGAAGAGCTTTGTCTGTCTATGGTAGTACACTCACAAAGGATCAACATTTTGATCCTTCTACTGATGAACTGGGTCATGGGAAAAAATATTGGTTAGAGGAAATACTGATTAATAAGAAATCTGAAACCGTCTTTAGAATAAATTTAAGATGTGGCCTCAGCATTACCTTATCCACCTGAAAATAATATGGAGGATTAGACATAAAAGCTAGAACTTCATTTATCCCTGAGCTGAGGTAATGGCTACTAAAAATTTGGATTTCATTGACAGATGATTTAGTGAACATGATGACAGACGCTCAAACGTGGCTCCATTAAAGATAAAAGGAACATACTTAAATCTCATGAGGAGGGATTTTTTTTCTTATTGGTAGAGAATGTATGTCAAGACCCTTAGAAACTTGGGAACCACATAATGAGAAAATAACACAGAATCAGCACTCATAAGTGTCTGGCTGAAGTTCCCACTAAATGGGCTTTGATAGATTACTTTTTCCTGACAACAAAGGCACAAGAGGGATTGGCTGGATTGTAGTTCTTCACTACAACCTATGATGAAAAATATTTCCTGTGGCCAAATGGAATGACAAGGAGAGGACTTTCTCCCTAGAAATGGGGGGAGGGGGTTCACTTCTAGAGTGAATCTAGTCCAGAGATATCTGAGAACATCAATACCATCAGGGCCAAAAGGAGGAGGTGTACATATAAAAATGTCCCAAATATTGGGACATTATGTTCTTTGAAGATGAGAGCTTTATCAGAGACTGAAAAGATACTGAAAATCTAAACCCTAAAATTAGCTATGTTTTTGCTTCTGAGAGTTCAAACTCCACTGTCCACTGCAATGCACTGGCTCAGTCAGCCTGTGTTTTGCGTCCTCTTCGTGTTTGCTATCAATGAAGGTGACTGCAAGGCTAGCCAAGGATGTTCGTTCTTTGTGAGCCTCAGTGACAGCTGACTGCTGCTACAGTACTAGCCTTCTGCTAAAACTGGTCTTGAGTACAGCTGATGACAGCGGGTGGCCTCAACTCTCTCACTGACAGCACTCTAAAGGAAAGGAGCAGACACTTCTAACATGTGATTCTTCTCACTGTAAAGGAAATGTCAAAAATGGGTCAGATGAATAATTACCCAGAATTACCTACACCTCTCCATTAACCATAAATGTTACCTAAGGTGACATGCTTAGATACAAATATCCGTATTGCAGACATCTGCAATTAGATTAGAAGAATCCCCCTGTAGATACCTGCATTTCAGAAGCAGAAAACATTGATGCCTTATGGCACAGTTGCACCTAAGAAGTGATAGTATCATCACAGTCTTCCACATCACAAAGGCTAAAATATTCACTCACAAGTTTTCTCTGTGCATTCACAATGAATGTCAAACCGCATATCTGGAAGGAATGTGGCCTATTTCTCAAGAGGAGAACATAGATTATGTCCATCATGTCATAATTCTTTCATGTATGACTTAAAGCCTAAGAATTTCATAAAGCTGACTATTAAAAGAAATTGCACATATATTTACTATTTTACGTATTTGACAACAAACACAAAAACCTATGCTGACAAAAAATACAGCAACTATGAACCACAGTAATAACAAACTACCACTAATTAATATATCCAAGCAAACACTAGGACTGATCTACTACTTTGCCAAGGAACCAAAAAAGTAGAGATTTGTAAAGTTTGGGGCTGCTTTTCACCCTTGGATACAGCCCTGGGGGGACAAAGTATACATTTTGTGATTTAACAGACTCAAAGAAAAATAAGCTTTTTATCTTGCTTTGCAACAAGATTCCTCCATAATATTTTCATAATTAAAAACTAGGAGTAGGCAGGTGAAAAGCAGAGTTGTTCCGTGTGAATAAAGAGATGAGAAAGAACGGCGTAATTTAGGCTCCTACTTCCTACTGCACAAGCTTTCGCAGAGAGCTTTATTATGTTATTTCATACTATCTTCCAAGCTGGAGTAGGCCTAGAGACCTCCTTTGATATGTTTACATTGAATTTACATTAATGATGAAGGGTACAATGCATGATCTGTTCAGCTGACCAAATGCAATGTCTAAATAAGAGTGCTATGAATTGTCTCTAAGCTCCATTGATTGTATTGACTTGTTTGACTACTTCAGGGGCAGACCGGGTTAGATATTAGGAAAGATTTCTTCACTGGAAGAGTGGTTAAGCATTGGAACAGGCTGACCAGGGAACTGGTGGAGTCACCATCCCTACAAGTGTTCAAAAAACAACTGGACATGTTTGTGATATGACTTAGTGGACATAGTGGTATTAGGTCAAAGGTTGGACTTTGATCTTGGAAGACAGGGTATGAAGGCCTATGAAGACAGGCTGAGGAAATTGAGGCTGTTCAGCCTGGAGAAGAGAAGACTGTGTGGAGACCTCATAGCAACTTTTCAATATCTGAAGGGGCTGCAAGGGAGTCAGAGAGGGACTCTTTGTTAGGAACTGCAATGCTAGGACAAGGGGTCATGGATTCAGACTGAAGGAGGGGAAGTTTAGGTTAGATATTAGAAAAATGTTTTTTACTATAAGAGTGATGAGACATTGGAACAGGTTGCCTAGGGACATGGTGGCTGTCCCAACACTGGCAGTGTTCAAGGCCAGGCTGGATGAGGCCTTGAGCAACCTGATTTAGGGGGGAGGTGTCCCTGCTCATGGCAGGGAGGGTTGGGAGTAGATGATCCATAAGGTCGATTCCAATCCTTAAATTCTATGATTTCTATGACTTTCCCAATCCTTAATGATTCTATGATCTATGATTACATTACTACGAAGAGCATTTAGACGCCCAACTCACATGTGCACATCTACGATTACCCCAAAGGTAGGCATCTAAAATCTCTCCCAGGCCTCACAAGTCTCACTGACAGATGGGCGAATATTCCAGACTAGCTTAGTGATGAATGAAATTATCTTTAAAATACGAGAAATTAAGATAGGAGACAATTTCACTGAGGCAAGAATAAAACTCTACACGTGGGCAGCACATGAAGGATGATAGGCTAAGGAACAGCCTATTCTGAGAAACGGTTATGAGAAAAAAAATAAACTGAAGATTAATCAACAGTGTCAATTGGTTATTTAAAAAAAACAAACACTAGTCATAATATGATGGGATGTACATCTGCCAAGGCATATGAAGGAATCCTTCATTCTATTTGGTACAGGTTATATTGCATCCAGTTTTGGACACTGCACATCAGGAAAGATGGAAAATAAAAGTAAATTTACAAGAATAGCTGGAGGTCAATAAAAATAAGTTATTCTCATGTCATTTCAAATCAGGATACAGAAAAAGTCCAAAAGGACAGTTTTCTAAAATGATTAAACACTGGAGTTAATCATCTTGAAAGGTTCTGCAGTCTCCATCCTTAGAAGTCTTGGAAAGCAGGTTAGTCAACTATCTGTTACGGACAACATAAGGATATTCAATCTGCCTAGTTCGGAGGGAAGGAGTAGATGACCTCGTACCTGCTCTAGCACTGCTTTCTATAATTCTGTGATACCCAGTCACTTTAGAGACTTGCCTTCGACTACATCAGTGTGGTATATCCTGAATTAGGACACTCTGACTCTTCTCAATCTTTGAAAAAACACCAGCCAGTAATATTGACTTATTCTTAAGACAAAAAAGAAACCCAAAACCTAACTCTTTAAAATAGCCACATTTTTAAAATAGATAGTAGAATCACAGCATAATTTGGACTGGAAGGGATCTCTAAATACCATCTAGTCTAATCCCCCTGTCATGGGAAGGGATGCCTTTTACTAGATCAGGTTGCTCAAAGCCCCATGCAACTTGACCTTGAACACTTCCAATGATGGTACATCCACAGCTTCTCAGGGAAACCTGTGCCAGTATCTCACTAACCTCATAATGAAAAATTTCTTACTTACGTCCAATTTAAACTTACCCTCTGTCAGTTTAAAACCCTTGCCCCTTCTCCTTGTCACAGTGTCTCTGTATTTCTTACAAGTCCCCTTTGTATATTGAAAAGCCAAAATAAGGTCTTTACAGAGCCTTCCCTTCTCCAGACTGAACAATCCCAACTCTCCCAGTCTTTCCTCATAGGAGGGGTGTTCTATCCCTCTGACCATTTTTGTGACCCTCCTCTGGACCCACTCTAACAGTACTGGGAAGTCCAAAACTTAGTGCTGTACTCCATGTGGAATTTTGCCGAAGTGGAGGGGCAGAATCACCTCCCTTGAACTTGGCCACATTTCTTTTGATGCAGCCTGTAAAGAAAACTCTGAAGACTCTGGCGTATGTAAATATCACTTTCATTCATTTTCTTCACCAACTTCGCTGCAGAATAATGTTATCACAGATTCACAAATATGACCTCATTCTTTGATCTTTTCGAAACAGATGGGTTGGGGGATCACCACGAAAACTGCAACTTCATAATCTTCTAACATAAAACCCTGCACCTTCTCAGAAACCATGCTGATCATTTGCACTGAATTAAGGCAATTTTCTGGCATTATATTTCAATGGCCTTGTGGCCAGGGCTGAAAAAATACTTTGTAACTTGCTCTAGATGGTCCAAGCATATACCCACCACTTCTGTGAGATGCTATGGCAATACTATAGAGCCTGCCAGCAAAGTGATGTTTGGGACGAGAAGAAATATGAACGCAGCAATTAGCATTTTAAAGCCCAATGTTCCCTTATATTTGTTTCATCTTGGCATGCCCTACTAAGGATGATCAAGTTAATGACTATAGATTTCAGATTTCTGGCTGCAAGCTGTATCTCACCTGTCCCTCTGTAGGACATCTTCTGTGTATTTTCATTACATATCTGAACAAAAGTCATATTTTAATGGTTTACTTTTCTTTTGGTGTGTTCTGGTGATCCAACTGTTTTCCTTTTGCTACAAATTGCATTTGAATGTCACTTGGCTCAAACACCATACTCAAGACACCATACTCACCTGTAGAAAGATAGATGGAAAATGCTCTAGGGCAGTGCCTCAGATTGCTCTAGTAGTCCCACTGCTGTGACTGTGACATCACATTAGCCCTGGCAGATGCACTTCAGCTTATGAGCTCCACTTCAGTTTGATTTCAGGCAGGTTGGTACACCTCCTCATAGGCCCAGCCTTCACTTGAAGTGACAGTTTGGGAACTGGTGATCCAGGCCTCATAAAGGCTTGAATTAAGCATATGTAGTATTTTCTGGATAAGGCTAGGTGGTGATGTACTAATCTAGTTTCCTTCTGCAACAGTATAACAGATGGGAGAAGCAAGAGGTGTCATATCTAGACTGTTTTTGACACTGACATGTATTATTTTTCTACGTAAGACACAGAAACTCAGTTTAGAGGAAACTGGTATAGGGCAAATACTAACTGGCTAGGATGTCATTCACTAGAAACATTTATCAATAGTTAGTCATTGAAATGGAAGGATGTATACAGTGGGATTCCTCAGGAACCTGTGCTAAATTTGGGGTTCTCAATATTCCCATTAACAGTTATCTGAATGAGGGAAGATAAAATATGCTTATTCATTACTGCAAATAATCTCATAGAGGCTGCCAGCTCACTGGAAAATGGTACTTAAATTCAGATTATCTTGACAAATTGGAGAAATAGTCTTAAAAACAGGTGACAAACCAGTAAGGACATATGCAAACTCCTGCACTTTCACTCTGCACAAATACAGGCTAGGCAGGAAGTGGTAAGACAGCAGCCCCATAGAAAGGAGCTAGGGAACCAGAGCCAGGATATAATCAACTGTGCTGCTGCAATAAAAAAAAAAAAAACCAATGAAATTTAAAAAAGAAACCCCACAGTGGGATACATAAACAGTAAGAGAGCTTCTAGGAGACTTGAGTTGTGGTAAGGTCTTAGCTGGAATACCAGGTCTAATTTGAGATACGGCAAAAGAGAAATCGGACAGAGTTCAGAAAAAAAAAAAAAGAGAGAATTGTCAGAGGTTAAAAAAAAATTACACCTATGAAGAAAAAGCGAAAGGACTGGCATGGTTTAATCTACAGAAGACATGCCAAGAACAGACTTCCAACAGGAGGAATGATTAAACACTGGCATAGGTTGCATGAGGGGTGTGTGAAAACTCCATCCCTGGATGTCTTTAGGAACAGGCTAGGGAAATGGGAAAGACAGAGGGATACAGGTCATCAGGGCACAGGAAGAGGTTCAATGATCAGAACCCTTCTACCACTGTTTTCCAGGACACAGCCATTCTGCATCTTCTAAACCTTCTGTTATGATCAGTTGTATTCAGAGTAATTGTGCAAAGACAAGCATTTCTCATTCAGCATCCTTGGAGCTGAATGAACCTGAGCTTTTACTTGTTATAAATTCAGTAAGTCCACTACTTCTCAGAGTTCACTGCACTAAAGCTAAGGCAGTTAGACAGGCTGCTTTTATAATGCTTTCATTGAATAAATTTGCACAGCTGCTACCTAGAGTCTACATTATTGCTCAGCACCACTTTGTTAATTTGGAATCCAGATCTGGTGACTGATTTAGGAAAACAGTTCAGCTAATCCCTAGTGAATAGAAATCCTCAGCCTAAGATTGTATGGCTCACCAGATTCCCACACGTGCAAATGCAGCAGCTGCCTTGCAAAGGGAAGTTAAAATATCAAGCACAAACTTCAGGGGGTTTTCATATGACATGCTTATTTTCCTTCCTCACAGATCCAGGGCTCCAAGAGGAAGGAGTAGAGACAATCACAAACTTTCCCAGTAGACGACTTACGCAGTAAGGTGGGAAGTACACGTATGTATTCCAGAAAGCTCTTTGAGGGCAACAATCCTGGCAGGAGAACATTCAGAGCTAGCATTAAAAAAAAAACCAAATTCTGCTCATCAGCTTTGTCTTGTTTCTTTAATCAGCCAACAAAATTTGCATGCATAACCATGTGATATCAATAACCTATATATTTTAAACTGTTTCCATGTAATTGCCTTCTGTGTGATAAAACACATTCAGGCAGAGAACTATGAATTACAGTTCCTCAGTGAGGGTTTCTGGAAAGGCATTCATTGTTATGGGAAGGCCCCTGTGCAGATTGCTTCCTGCCTGATAGGAAGCCCTTGACTGACCTACAATCTGTTGAGCTTTGGAAGACCACACAAGACCCATTTCTTCACTCAGACTTGGCAAGAGGTGGGTAAGCAGCTGGGACGTGGAGATAGGCCAATCAGTCAGACATATGTTATATAATGTACCGGCTCCTGCAGTAGCCATCCAGATTTAGAAATAAATGAATAAATGTAATTAAAATAACTATTTTAATGACAACAATGAAAAGTCATTTCTTCCTCAAAATTATTAGAAAGACATAATAACTGCTCTCAGATAAGTCCTTCTAAGTGGCACTGCATTAGCAAATGGTTCTACTGCAGCTGAAACTAGCTTCGATTAAAGAAAAGCATAAAACTTCCACCTATCCATGCACAGGAGAATCTCCCTCAACTACAATTCTTTCTACTGTCATATTTATAATACGAGCTTTGAGAGCATTATGCAAGTTGCCTAGCTATATACTGATTTATATATGACCCTGTATATCTCAGACACGTCTCCCTCTTTTCATTCTTGTTGCACTCTCCCACCACACTGTTTTTCACTTTCCCCACACACTTTCTTCCACTGTTTCTGAGATTTCTTCTTTTTCCTTCCAAATGAAGTTGTATGGAATTAACCTTATGGGCTCCTTTTCAATAGACATCCTTCTCTCCTGTTCTCAAGAGCAAAGAGATTTACTGCCACAATACTCTCATCTCCTGCCAATTACAAAATGGAGCTCAGTTCTGTAGCACAGCAGTGCAGGACACGAGAACAGAACTGCTGGAATCTGTTCATCAGAAGCAGGATATTCTTGTCCAGGGTTACTTTCTAGTAAATGTACTTTCATGGGTGCAACGACAGATCTTTGAAGTAATGCCCAAGAAAAAAAATGAGGCTCAGAATCTAAAGCCATTCACATACTTACCTCCTACTGCCCAACATGAAATATTCAAACAGGGGGCAGATGGCCAAGGGCTCCAGATGACATTTGAGGATCCAGGCCTATGGTCCCATCTGAGCCAACCAAACACCAAATAATTCAAGATGCTCTCAGGTAGATAGGAGTCTCATGCGGAAAACTTTGCCAAAGTTTCTGAACATACCTCTGGGCAGTGAACTAGGTGTTGCAGGTCTGTTGTCAGAAATCTGTATCAGAGATAGGCAGCGTGTACTGGAAATGGTTGTGTTTTACACGTGGGAAAGTATGGGTCTGTACAAAGATGTGTTGATCGTGTTAACATATCGTTTTTGTAATGTCACATATAGTCAAGACAATTGAACTGGAAAAAAAATCCAAGCTGTATTTACTAAAATATGGTAACCACTTTGTGATTAGCAAATAACTCCTGAATATTTTACACTGACAAGACTTCCTTCTCATACAACATTTTATAATTTTTACCTTTAGCTAGATGCTGTCACGTCCAGACTTCAGGGACCTAGACTCTACACCAGGATACGAAGTTACAAATCAAGTGCTGCAATTTGCTGTGAAATACAAGAGAAAATCAGGACTCTCAGAAGAGTGACAAATACATACTTGCACATTAAACCAAGTAGAGTTAGGTAATACAACAGGCCAGGCATGTGATGCTATTGAAATCTCATTTCTCTCTAGAGTTTTCATACGTTGAAGCAACAACTCAAAACCAATTTGAACTCTAGGCCAGAACCTAGGATCGTCCTGAAGCACCTGAAGCACAGCACTCCAGCAGGAGCAGTACTACTACATTTGCACATTGCAATTTCCCCCAGCCACAAGCACACACATTTCATTACCCAAACTACTTTCATTTCTCTCTATGCAGATGTACATTTACAGATATCAAAAGTTTCTCTATACATTAGCCATGTAATATACTAATCATTTTGGTTACTCTTCCCTCAATTCCCTCTAGAGCACTTACTAATTTATGACTGAGAAGAAATATTAATTAATCTGTTAAAAGGAGGAAATATACATTCAGATGTATGCAGAGAAACATTTTTTTCTCTATTTACTCTTAATTTACATCTTGATGAGTCAAATCCCCACTGCTACACTGCCAAGTCAAATAAAATTTCACCGTCGCTTTAAGTCGTCCTGTGGGATCGTACAAAGCACACATCCTTAATAAATTCGGTCCGCTAAATGCACGTGGCCGAGAAATAACTGCATTTTACGCCTCTAAGCAAAAGTAATGAAGAAACCATCTTTTCAGAGCCACTGGCATTTGAGAGCGCAAGTAATTCGCAATTTCAGCCGATGAGTGTCCGCGGAGCAGCCCCACCGAGCCGGCGGGAAAGAG
>NW_008672153.1:272-2791 GCF_000695815.1 Acanthisitta chloris | reverse complement strand
TTTCTAGTATTATGAATAATTTCTGTACTTGTAAAGACACATGAAATAGATGGGTCATCCTGGTACTTCAACAAGGTTTAACAGTGTTTCCTCTTTCTGTAAAAAAAGTAGTAGAGTCGAAAATTGGCAGAAGAATTATCTGTTACAGATTGCAAAAGAGAGGCAAAAAATCATTCAGGAGCAGTGGATGGGGTATTAAGTAAAATTTTGTGGCATTCCTCTCCTTTTCTTCACCGTGCTACTGTGACCTTGAGATTGCTGCTAATGCAGTTCTGAAGGTAGAAGTGAGGACAGAGGACCTTCATTCATGGATTGTGATTAAAGCAAGAACTGCATGGAAGAGAATATGTAAATTAAATATTTTCATATTTATTTTTAGCTGCCATATCTATACACACCTGTGTTGTCTCACTCTAATCCACCCCAAGGAATGTATCAACAAGAACCTTAGTTACCCCTGCTGAGGGCTGAGTTGTAACACGCATCAACCTGCAGAGGCAAACTCTGGTCTGTGAAAGCACAGGCAAGCATATACAACCCCCCAAATTCCCTCCAACATAATTCAGCCCCATCCTCACATCTTCCCCTGGCATCAGCACAGTGCCACAGTCTGTGAATCATACTGCCATAAAGGTTGGTAAAATCATTGACTCCAACCACTGAATTAACACCTCCTTCATAAGAAGAAGCAGTAGGTTCACATTTCCTCTCTCTGCACATGCTCCACTACCTCATGATAGTATTTTTTAGCAGTTTGGGGGAACAAATGCAGTTTTTGGAGGTGATGTAGGGCATAGCTCCATGGTAAGAGTTTCTGTACATCTGAGCACCCTCACAATGATGCTGGGTCTGCTGCCCAAAAGCTGGGGGTGTTTCTGAGTCTAGAGAGCATTGGTATGGTGGAACCATACCATGGCCATCCCAGCATGGAGGATTTCCACTGGAACTCTGGTGCTGTGATGAGCAATGTGAGCCCAGGAACCATCTCTACACACCATTTTTGCTCTTGTGTGAATTCTTTTTTTGGTTGAACTTAAAATGATGTTGGAAATCCATTAAACATTGCTGGAAAAATGTTGTTCCTCTTGTAAGTTAGAGATGTCCTGCAGAGATGTGTTGGCACAGTGGTAGAGATTCAACAGCAGGGGCTAAGCTGCCAAGGACTCACAATTTCTTTCCCTTTCTGGTTTTGAAGCCATGACACTTTGGGTCTTTGTGAGAACCTGCTCCCCTTTGTGCAGTCACTGTTGAGCCTCAGGGTGAGAGGTTAAATCCCTGAGAATTTGCCTTCCTTTGTCTCCTGCCTTGCACAGCATTCTGCACTGCTCTAGGCTTTATTTTCCCCCCTGGGAGTTCATGTCCATCCTTCTCTGTCTTTCTTAGTCTTCATTCTCCTCCATCTCCCTTCATTTGTAGTCTTTGTTTCCAGTCTTTAACCTCTACTCCCTTTTCTCAGCTCCTTCTCTCCTCTTCCTCACCCAGTTTATCCCTATGATACACTCCTTTATTTCCTGATTTTCCTGTTCTCAGTCTTTAGGAAAGCCAAGAAATAGAGAAAAGCTATGTCTCTGATGAATCTGCCTTATGTCTAATTAACTGTGGATAAAAAATGGTTTTCTAATATTGACAGTTCTACGCAAACTTGATGAAAATTGGCAAGAGTGTACAGATTATCTCAGCAGAAAAAAAACCCTGAATATGTGGAACAAGATGGTCACTTAGCAAGCTGGTAGCCAAACTGTAACGCTGTGTGAAAACTGACGTTTTGAAACACACCCAGACAGAAAAAATGGAAGAGGATGACTGTGTGGGTAACAAATAGATGATCTTTGCAGAAGATTCTCTTTGGAAAGCATATGTCTACATTGCCTTTTTGCTGAAAGGCTTCAATTTTTTTTTTTTTTTTTTTTTTTTTTGGTGTTTGTTTTTTCTTTTCAGAAGCTTCTTTCACTTTTACCACCCTGTATACTTCAATACTGTTGATAAACCCTTACCATTGCTCTGTTCATCTCTGAGCATCCACCTGTGATCTTTCCAGTCATTGCTGGACAGCTTGTTTTTGATAAAAGCTGCTGTTCCTGCTCACTGGAGTTGCAGCCCTGTAAGCATGACCCAGGCAACTGCTCCTTAAGGCCTGAGGCACTGGGGCAGGCAGCTACAGGAGGAAATGGAGTCGGTTGTCTGTGGATGATGAGAAGGTCCAGCTTTGGCACTGTTCATGCCTGCCTTCTTCCTCTGTGTAGTGAGGGCCCCCTTGCTGTGTCCTGCTTCCCAGTGCCTCTCTTCTCCGCTGTGCACCCTTGGTCCTGGTTAAAGCCTCTCTCCAAGCCTCCCATGGCAAACTTCAGATGTTTTCATCCTCCCTTCTTCCTCCTCCTACCTTTTCCCCCAGTTGTCTTATTCCCACCTTGCTCCCAAGAGCATGCAGATGTAGCACTTGAGGACATGGTTTAGTGGTGGACTCATTTGTGTCAGATTAATGGTTGGACTTGATGATTTAGGATTTTAGACATCTTTTC
>NW_008672153.1:0-221 GCF_000695815.1 Acanthisitta chloris | reverse complement strand
GCCTGTTTCATCCTCTGCTCCCCTATCCCTCCCTTCTCCCTGGCCCTCCTCTTCCCTCCTTCCTTCCCACTCTTTTTCTTTTGGCATCATTTGTCCTTCCCCACACCTTACCCTTGCTTATCCTTCCTCCCCATCCCTCTGCCTTCCTCCCCATTTTCGCACCCTTCTCTATTCTCTCCGCCTCGCTCTCCCACACGTCCCTTCCTCCCTCCCCATCATTT
>NW_008672152.1:31971-33765 GCF_000695815.1 Acanthisitta chloris | reverse complement strand
CTGTCCCCTGCCCCGCGGGTCTCGCCCCGCGCGGTGGGTTGGGGTCGCTGGGCACGTGCAGCGTTTTGGAAGGGCGAACGGGCTCACTGTTGGTAGGGCTTGTCACAAATACTTTGCCAAAACTCTTTTTCAGTGGAAATTTGAATTTAGAAAAATTAACCATCTTTTTCACAATGGAGATCTGCTCTTGCAGAAGAAATGTGTTTCCCTCGAGAACAATTCAGATGAAATTTTAAACTTCTGTTTACAGGTGGTTTTTGGTTGGATTTTTTTCGAAATTGTTCATTTTTTTATTTTTTTTTTGATAAAAGGTTTGCATTTCTGCAGCAGACAAGGAGTCACTTTCCATACAGGTCTATGAATTAACTCTCATAAAACCCCAGCCAGCAGCACAAGCATAGTTTTCTTTTTATGGATGAGAAGCTGAGAAGCAAAGAGGTTAAGTGATTTGGCTCCAATCCCTACAGGCACCATTAAAAGCTCCTGGCTCCCAGTTCTGTGCTCAGAATGTTAGATCGCATGACATATCTTTGTGAGGCAGTTAAATGCTTTCAGACTCCCCTGGATTTCAACGGGAGAATCACTCGGTGTAGGGAGAACAAAAAGTGATAGAGTGGCCTCAGCTCACACAGCACATCCTCAGCAGAACTGAGGACTGCTGACTGAGTCCTTTGCAGGACACACCACACCACAGGGCTCACTGAACAGAAGATTGGCATTTTCTTCTGGCACACATGGACAAATCTGATGGCTGAAGGTGGAACAGTGGTGGCTGTTCCATGGACAATGGTGTTTGTCCTGGATTTGAAATCTAGTTGATACCCAGAACTGAAACCTGGAACCACTGAGTCTTTTTGAGTGGTGACAGTACATTATTACACCATCAGCCCCAAAATGGTGATGGTCAGTCACAGGAAGGGAGGAAGGAAGGAAGGAAGGAAGGAAGGAAGGAAGGAAGGAAGGAAGGAAGGAAGGAAGGAAGGAAGGAAGGAAGGAAGGAAGGAAGGAAGGAAGGAAGGAAGGAAGGAAGGAAGGAAGGAAGGAAGGAAGGAAGGAAGGAAGGAAGGAAGGAAGGAAGGAAGGATCTTAAAGGCTCTTCCTTAGCCAGTTGTGGAGTTGCTAAATATCATTGAATATTCTAAATTTTAGGGGGGAAAACAGGCTTTTTTTTTTCTCCCCACACAAAACTTCTAATCCTGTTTTTCATTGAACTCTAATTTCTATTTCTCCCCCAGCCAAAAAATGACAAATGTTCCTTGTGTTAGGACCCTGTGGGTGCTAAGGGCCTTAATGCCCCTCACCTGGGGCCTCCCCACATTCCCACCCAGGGCTGCATGAGCTCTATTTAAGCTCAGCTCTGGGCTCTCAGCCCCTGTTTGGTCACAGCTGTTGCAATGCCTCTTTGCAGTAGCATCATGGCTCTGTTTCACTGTGGCTCCCAGTGATCTGGCCTTGGCTTGCAGATTGTTTTCCCTGCTTGGCTTTGGACTTGCTTTATTGCCATGGACTTGCCTGGCAGGCACAGGACAACATGTGCTGCTGCTTCCACTCACCAGAGCTGATCCTGATGTGACTTCTCAGCTTGACCTCATCCCCACAGAGTCCCTGAATGTGGACACTTGGCTGAAGCTGCTGCTGCCTCGGGCCTGCCTTCTCATTTTGCTCAGGTACTGTGGGACAAGGCACTGTTTGACAAGGTCACAGCCCCATATCCCTCTTGAAACAGCCTGCCCAGCTATTTCAGACAATGGAAGCTAGACAAATGTTCATCTCTTTTACTGTACAGTTCCTTTT
>NW_008672152.1:30114-31940 GCF_000695815.1 Acanthisitta chloris | reverse complement strand
AGTGAGCTACTCATGCTAGTCTTGTTCTTTTCCCCCTCTGTCTGAAACACAGACACTTTGAATGTTCAGAATTGCATCTATACAAATAGGAGATTTAAGCTTATACAGAGAGAAACTATGCAGTAGTCTGATAGGAAACCTAGAAATTAGCCTCATTTCTTGACCAGTGATTCCCTACCCAATGAACCAAGCTTAAAACTTTGTAATGCATATTTACCTTATTTGGAAAAAGGAGCTTTTAGTAATTCAGTTTTTGTGCCCCTGCTCTACTCTCTTAAGGAGCAGCCAGATAAATTGGCTCATCTTAGTCCCTGGTATTTTTGCCATTTTGAATCACGGAGTTTATGTTGGTGCCACCTCATGTGAGAGGCTTGTGTGATTTTATTGCACTGAAATTACTTCAGTTATCAAGTCAGTTCAAATTTGGTAATTTCCAATTAGAATTAATCTGTTTTGCAGTTCAGACAGCAGATGAATATCTTGTTCTGGATACACCTGTAGATGAACCTGGGAATGGTATCTAACCATCCACTCAATGATGTTTAGGCAATGTAATATGTAACCTATACATTGTGTAACAATTCCTGGGAAAGTGCGTGTCATTCCTTTCACTGAGTCTTAAAAACTAACATCATTAGCCAAGAAACATAATTTTTTTGCCTCAAACTAAGCAAATACAGGCACTTGGGTCACAGCAGTATGAAGTGATGAGTTGGTGGCTGTTAGGGAAAGCAATGTGTCATGTTCTGGTGTTCATTGCTGAAATAATCCACAAATGTTAGTCCTCATAATCCCTCTCTCAAAGACACACAGAGACAGAATTAGTTTAAAATAGCCTCTGCTGTGCCTTGTCCAGGAGCCTGATGCCAGGTGAACTCAGGCTCTTCGGTCCTGTTGTTGTGCACCCAGTTCTCCCTTTGGCATGGGGACTCTGTCCTGTGCTTCTTGTCCTGGCCAGGTGCTGCCAGCTTGGGCTGGAAACCTCCATACTGAGAGCAGCTGGAAGAAAAGACCTGAATTGTGAGCCGGTGACCTAGGTTGTTTCCATTCTTCAGCATATGATTCCTTTGATCCCTGAAAAAATAGGTCTTACACCAACACAAATGGGAGGAAAATCATATTCAGAGTATCTGAGGCAACGAGAAGCACTGACTGTTGGCCAGGCACTGGAAGAGGTTGCTCAGGGAGGTGATGGAGTCGCCGTCCCTGGAAGTGTTTAAGAGGCATCTGGATCTGAGGCTGGAGGATGTGGGTTAGAGTTACAGCAGTGGCAGTTAATGGTTGGACTCGATGGTCTTAGACATCTCCTTCAGCCTGGATGGTTCTGTGATTCTGTGGTGGTATGAAAGCATGAACTTTAGAATCAACAAAAGGCAATTCATCTAGATTTTCAATTTCCCTTTTTTCAGTATTTCAAACTTTTTCATAGTTTATAATTGCTGAGGTCTAAAAAGGAGTTGTGTAAGTGGCCAGAACTTTTTCTGGAGATAACTGCTAAAATTCCCTGTAACTTGAGTAATGTCACATTGAGTGGCATGGCCTGGACACAGTCTCTCTGGAATTCAGTGGAGCTCCACTAGCATCAAGAGCAATTTTGGTCCAAGATGTACTCTGATTTGTGTCTGAGGTGCCTAGCAACATGGTAATGAGCAGCTTTATAAATAACTGTATTGTTATCTTTATGCCTTAGTACTAGTATTGTTATTTTTATGGTACTGTAATGTTTATTATGGCTATTTTATGGTGTAATTTGATTAGTGTGTTACCATAATATCACATAGAAAAGGAGCGGGCATTCCGGTCATACTTCAGAACACTACCCCTTC
>NW_008672152.1:27726-30061 GCF_000695815.1 Acanthisitta chloris | reverse complement strand
CATCTGAGGAACCCGAAGCTCTTTGGTGGTCATTAATTGTCCCACACTATACAAGTAAACTCAAGCACAGAGAACTTAAATGATTCCCCCAAGCCCACACAACAAGTCAGTGGAGAAGCTAAGAGTTAGACCTCAACGGTTCTGACTCCCTGATGTCTGTGTCAGCCACTAGGAAACATTCCCATCACAGGAGCTGCAGGTATAATAGAAATGAAGATTGCCATGCTGCAGCTTTTTTAGGTCAGTTGTAATGAGAACACTCAATGTTTTATAAACCCTTTAGGTTTCCTGTTTAGGACTTGATCAAACCATAAACTGCTCGTTTAAATAAGCTCCAAAAACAAAATGTACTAGAAAGCTGAGGAGCAAGGAGACGACATCTAACAGCAAACTTATGTTTATTGCTCATTTGCTTTCCTCGCTGGGATGATGCCGTGTGCTTAGATTAAATATGCAGAGCCAAATTTATCCCTAGGGTGTAGTTTTTTTTGGACTCTGAATGACACCAGGGTGAATTTGGCACATTTACACTCAAAATTAATATGGGTTTTATGAATATTTGGAATGGTGTCAAAATGTTGTGGGTTAAATTCTGTTCTCAGTTCCACCAGTGCTAACACAGGTTAACACCGTTCTGATCTCGCTCTGGATTTACAGCAATGTAATTCCACTGGCCCAGCCTTCAGCTGGTGTGAATTAGTTTATCTGCCCTGGAATGCAGGCAGATCAGCTGCTTTACACCAGCTAAGAATCTGACCCATATTTAAATAGAAGTACTCCTAAATACACAATAGCAAATGCACTATGAACTAGGTCCACTGTACCCCTCATTTCCTCTGGGGAAGCACAGCTGAGGTTGGTTCTGCAGCTCTGCCATGCAACAACCCAAACTGGTGTCACAAACCTGAGCCTGACCCCACTCGCTCTCCCGATGCTTTGTAAGTTTTAAAATAACACTGCAGCGTTACACATGCTATGTGTGTGTGTAAATCATCTCAAATTGCTGCAAATCATCCTCCACTCTTATTTCAAAGCAGAGATTGGGAAGTGCTTGGTGATATTTGGGCTCAGTTCAGATATTCCAAAGCTTGGATGGATGGATTGTTTTGATTCTTTCTTTGAACTCCTTTCCCACCCCTGCTAAAAGAAACAGCCAGATCCACTCAGTTCAGCGACAGACGAGTTGGAGACAACACACCACTGCCCTCCCCAGTACCACCCCCACATGCCAAACCTGCAGACATCTGCTAGCTGAGCAGAGCTGCTGCAGGACACAAGTGCTGCTGCCCCGGGATGTCCTGCCTGCAGCAGTGCAGATGGCTGGGCTAACCCCTCTGCTCTGAGCCTTAACTTGCTTTACGACTGGGGGTCTTTTGTTTCATACCACTCTACAGAGGTGCCTTTGCCATGCTAAAATTTAACTAAATTATAATGAATGATCCTCTCCAGCACTGTGCCCCTAATTAGAACAAGTCGCACAGACATATTGTCTCCTTGATTTCCTCTGTTACATTTGCCTCACTCTCTTTCTCTGCCTGAGACACATGGGTCCCATTAAACATTTTAGCATTTAATGTGGTTCCCTTAAATGACTTCTCAAGTTTTCAAGTTCCTTTTAGAATTGTATGTTACTCTCCTGACTGTGGTTTTGATTTTGTTATGTTTCGTGCATTTAGCCAAAGCAACTGCTCTTCTCTCCCCTCTAGTGGGGAGCAGCTTGGCTCTGTGGGAGCCTGTGTGTAGGTAGTGTCTCCCTGCACATTTCCTAGACATCCATACAAATCCTTACATTTAGATATAAAATAAGGAGCTTGAAGAAAATAGCTCCTAATGATTGGTGAATGCAAGTGTGATGGTTGTGTGATGTTTGTTCAATGCAGTGCAGTTGATTTGTTTATGAAAACAAAGCATCTGTTAGCTTGCTGTCACTATACTTCTATCAAGCTCTCTTTGTAAGTGGTTCTGTAATTCACAGAGCTTCCTATTAATCTTTGTATCTTTCCAGCCTAACTAAAAATGACTGACAAAAAGCTTTTATAACCTGTGGTGATATGCACAGTGTGTATTATCCCCACTGAGTATTCCTGTGGTACAGCTGGAGTGCTGAAGGACAGAGATTCTGTTGCTGCTTGCATTGTCTGTAGTGCACTTCCTCAGTAACTGCTACAATGAGAATTCCAAATTGTCCTTTCCAAGAGTATCAAGTCAAGTGCAAGCTCTGGACCCTAATCCTCAAGGTATTTTGTGGCCTGGGCCCAAGGTGTCTCATAAAGCTTGTCTGTACCACTGTAGTTATCCCATTTCAGATTTGTGCCTGGGTAATTATTTTGGAGTA
>NW_008672152.1:0-27701 GCF_000695815.1 Acanthisitta chloris | reverse complement strand
GCTCCTCTGAAAGTGGTACATACCTCTTTAAAGGAAAAGGGAGTTCTTAATCCAAGATTCTCTTTCCAAATAATGTCATTAACAGTAAAGAATACTATAACAGCATAACTTTGCAATGTAATTATAAGAGGTAAGTTTAATTTAAGAGAAAAGGCCTTTCTGTAGTCAGAAAGGAAATTTGTTAGCAGTGAGCAGTAAATCTGGGTTCCTGGGCTCCTGGTTACATGAGTGGCATCATGTTAAGGACCCTTGTCTGTCGAGCTGTTCCCTCTCAACACCAGCCTGACCCTGGTTGGTTTGTTTAGGGTACTGTTAGGGCTGAGTCCAGGAGCTTATTCCTTCCTGTCGAATGCATTAATGCCCTGGTTCTGGTGCCACTGTCACAGCATTTTAACGGTGGATTTTGACATGGCCTAACCAAAACACAAGACGCAGTTTCAACGACAATGTCTCGCTGCCCTCAGATGTGAAATCAGCTAAGATTTAACTGTGGCGACTCCCCAACATTGCTTGTTCTTTAGATAATTCAGCAGAGTTTCCGTGACGTATTGGCTTCCAGGGTTAAGCCACAAGAAGCTGGAAATTTATCTCTGGCACTGAGATTTAGGTTTCATTAACAGCTAAGCCTCCGTCTGGAGTGCTGATGTGTTCTGCAATGAGGCACTTGGCTTGTTAGCAACATTAACAGATTTGTAAGTCCTCAAACATGTCCATGGATAATTGTATTTCAACCTTGTGTTCTTTATTATAATCCTCTGTCTGATAATGGGTGACAGGGGAGATAAGAGAAGGAAACGTGCCAGGAAGATTTCATTCAGTCTTGTCCATTCTGCCCACAGCTGCTGTTTCCTCTGAGGTGCTGGCTGACTTGGCATCTTTTGCTGAAAAGCAGAGGAAGCCAGGGCTGATGGCAGGCTCCTTAATGCCTTTCCTGCCAGCCACTCCTGGACCTTCAGATTGCTGCAAAGAGCTATCCCAGGGCCAGGAGCTGCTTTCTGGAATCCTTCTTCGTGCAGTGGTGCAAATGGGCAGCTTTTGTTTGTATCACAGCAGTGATGACTGTTTAAATTAAGTAGAGCTCCTTGAAATTTTTTTTTGTCAGAGCAGCTTTCTGTTGATAAATGCAGTTTCATTAAAATCGAAAAGTTTCTCCAGGGAGGGTATCAATTTTGGCAAAATTTCCATGGGAAAGTTAAAAAGAAGCATCTTGGCTTTGTTGAGAGGAATTTTATGAAGTATTTTGCTTTGACTCCATAGTTTTAACAAATGCTTAGATTTTCCTTTATATGCTGAGCTTGCAAAGATAGCTATTTAAGACCATATAATTGCATTAGTATACTTCATATTTTCTACCTGATTGTAATAAACACGTTTAGCTCATTCTAGATCTTGGAAACTCTTAGAAATCCTGATTTTTGGGGAAAATCTGACATTTCAATTGAGAATGAAAACAAATTTTAAACACCAACAGTTCCTATTGGAAGAAATTCTGGTTTCTGTCAGCAGCTCTGTCTCTCGTAGGTGACACCCCATGCTAAAAAATCCTGACTCATGTAGCTTAAAGGGTTAAAAATCAAGGAGGCAAACCACCACCACCACAATGCCCTGCCTTTGATTTAATGAAGAGATAATCCTCTTTCTATTAGCTACGATAATAATGACTCACCAGTAGTAAATGAAGGAATATACAGAGAGTGACATCATGTGAACAGCACAGTGTCTGTGGGACTTAAAACGAAGAGGATTATTCCAATATAGCAGTTCTGAGCCTAAAACTGGCAAGGATGGATCTGGAGTAAAATTTAACATAAGAAATGTTTATTGAAGCACTAACATGAGAAAGGAATTATGTAACTGAAGATATTAAAAACAATAAGCTCCTATTTCAAAAGCTTTAATTTCGGTAGAATAATATACACCCAGATCGACATAAGGCTGTAATTCTATTGAGTCATTCCAATGACAGCAGCAACCACAAGAGGGGAAGTGCCATGGCTTCTTGATGTCTGCAAACCACACCCCATCCCTGCATGGAACTGCAGCCTCCTTATTCCATCCTACACTGGAGAACAGTGTCTCACCCTGTTCCCCATGCAGAAGGAATTGCCCCGAAGTCAGTGGAGTTGGTATGGACTGACACTGGTGAGAGGAAGAGGAGATCCAGCACTGATTGCTCACAATTCTGAATTTACAGGCTTTCTGCTTCTAGATGGCACATAGATGTGCTCTATCACAGCAAGAGTTTCCAAGTCGTTTAAATGGACCAGAGATTATTTAAAACAAGTTATAAACTGTATCAAATTATATTTGGTTATAAGGTCTTCATCTGATTTTCACAGACAAAGGACTTGCTTACATTGATTTTGTGGCTCTGGATTGCCCTTAATCACCACAAAGATTGCTTTGCTTGCAGGGAGTGGCTGGAAGTATCCACTTCATCTGACTTTAGGACTGAGATGGTCATTTTACTGTACTGTGAGCAGAGAGAGGTTCCTGAAGAGAATGATTCAAAGCAAAGTAGAGTAAAATGCAGGTGGAGATGTTGTGGCTGTCCAGTCGCATACTGGGAACAGCTGATACAACTCACTCCTGTGTCCCTGGGGCAGACTTGGAGAGGTTCCTCTGCAGCTCTGGGTGGCCCCATCAGGGGGACACCCCTGGACCTGATCCCACAAAATGCTTCTGAAACATCTTGCAGCCCACCTATTTCTCTGTCAGAAAATGTGAGGATAGTATCACTTGTGTGTTAGGAGGATAACTGGGCTAGATAGTAGTTAGGCTTTACTCATACTAGGCTTGGCTTTATTGTTTTACTATAGCAAGGAAATACCATTTAGATCTAACAAGCCAAAGTTCCTTCTATATACCATTCTTATATTTGGATACTAAATCCTGAATCTCTGTTTCGGGTAAACTAGATTCAAGTGCTGAGCACAGGAATCACTCCGAGGTCAGAGTGGTTTGCAGTGGTGCCACGAGGGGCAGGTCCAGTGAGCCCTTGGAGCTGAGGGCACGATCGCCCTGCCCCACTGCCCAGAGGGTGCTGACAGGGTGTCTCTGAGTGTGAAGTGTTTTGGAATCTGTGTCCTACCCTGGTCCAAAGGAGCCCAAATTTGGTGACTTTGCAGGCACATTGCAAAAGTCATCCATGGTCAGATACCTGGAGAAAGTGAGGACATGGCTCTGCTTCTCCTCCCTGTCAGGGGCTCCACGAACTGCTGGGGAGCTGATGGCTGGTTAGTTAGTGTGTGCTGAGACACCTGGGCAGAAAACTTCATTACCTGAAAATTAAATAGAAAAATATATACAGACTTGATTAGGGAAACTAGGCAATAGGGAATTCTATCTACAGTTTGTGCTTGGGAGAGAAGGAGCTGTTTCTAGAAGGGCTGTACAGCTTCTGACAGTTCTCAGCAGGTCTGTGTTTTCCTTGCATTTCTCTTGTCTTCCCCACCCACCTCTCCTCATTGAATGATAAATGTAGAAATATTCTGTTATCATTCAATGAGCTGATTTCTTGTTTTGGATGTTAGACTTTGATAACAAGTTTCTAAATGCCTGATTAAATTTACTCTACTCTCCTGCTGCAGATTGCATTAGAAAGGCAATTACTAGATGAAGCCACATCAGTAAGAAGGTGGATAAATAAATGAAGAGGGAAGATGATGTTTTGGAGCAGAGCTGTAAAACTTCTAATTATAGGATGGTTAGGCTGAAGACTCCAGTGCCCAGGCAAAGGATGAGAAAAGGGATCCAACTGAATAAATAAATCTCTTAAAGAAAAAGATAGTTGTCTGCCAAGAAACCTAATATGAAATGTTGAGATTGCAGTTCTGAAAAAGATTTAATTGGAGATATACTCCTAAGAATATGTAAATAGTCTTTCCGTTTCTTTACTGAAAGGAGAAACAGATGCCAGTTCTAAGATCAAATATGAAAAGTACTGAGGCCTCTAAATGTCACTTGAAAGTATATAATTAGATTCTTATCTTGCTAAGAGGTTGGGCAGTAGTTTTACAGCGAATGGTTCAGTTGTCTGCTCTAAGTGCAGTAAAATTCAAACATCTAGATTTTAAAATGTAATTTAAAAATCTCACTGGCCTTAAGACAAAACAGTGATATGTCAGCTTTGACTTGGCAGTGTTTTGGCACTCATTAATTTGGACCTACTTGATTAGGGATCCAGTATCTATTTAGTGTTGGGGTGCCCCAGCAGTAAAAATCTCAGTGATGGTGTGTGGACTTGAGTATGATGTTAGTTACAGATAGACCAATGAATTTGAGTAAAATAAGTAAATTCAGTTCTGTTCATCTAAGGCCCTGCTAGTCAACATAATACCAGTCCTTACAAGTGAAGGACAACAGTTCCACAGGGTTGGAGGTCAGTCATTAAATTCCAACTATTTTTACCCTCCCCAACTTTGGTAGGGACCATCAAGGAAATCACTAACACACAGAAAAGAAATTAGTGTTGACAGAGGGGATGGCTCAGTCACTGCCTGACATTGCAATTTTTCATTTGCATGAGAACATTAGATAATTCAACAAAAATTAACATACTCCACTATGCCTTCAGCAGCAGCCAACAGACTGAGGCCTGGGAGTTTATTTTGTTTGTCTGGGGCAACAGCTCTGACTGCAGTTCTACAGAAAGCCAAGACATAAAATGATTGTGACATTTCTGATCCAGTAGGAATTTGTAAGTACCAGAAAACTCAAGCAACTTTCATTCCACAAGTCACAGGTTCAGGTAGGAGGCTTGGACTTGGGCTGATTTTGTTCAGTTTTGATTACTGCAATAAATCTGAAATTAAACCAAGCTTTCTAACACTGCCAGTGATGCCAGGCTAGATTTATGGTTCTGGGAACAAACCATACAGTTTTGCAGAGATTGTAGTGTTGCCATAGAATCATAGACCTAAGGAGTCTAGTTCAGTCCTACTGCCTGCTCCAAACAGAGTGAACTTCACCTGAATGCCTTCTAATCAGATGCTTGTCCAGCCTGTTTGAGAGACCAGTAATGGTGATTCTTCCTAGATGTTTCTAGAAAGACATTAGGAAACAAAAATTACCCATGCCAGCTCCTTTGCTGGTGCACCCAGATGTACCTCAGTGGCTGTCAGTGTTGTGTCTGTGCCCCATGCCCAGTGAAACCACATCTTTCTTGTATTAAATGTTTCCATTTCACTGTTCAAAAACACTTCAGTGAAACAGTTTATACAAAATTGTGGGGGTAAAAAGCGGTTGAAATGAGTACATTTCCCTTATCTTGGGAAAAATCTTGGTTTAAGGCTTAGAAAAATCAATACTTTCTAGTTTTTCCCAAAAAATGTCCTCCTGTTATGAAATTGTGACAAAATGTAAAATTCCTCAAAACTGAAGTTTTCCAAGCATTCCTAGCAGAAGGTCAGCATGGTGCTAGAAGTGGAATTTTATACAGTTTCCCTGCCCAACCCTGTTCTGTTGGATGTGCTTCTATTTTGTACTTCAAAGCTGCTTTAGAAGCATAAGGAAAGAAATGGGGAGTGAATGTCATTGTCTGTAAAGCCAACAGGAAACCTTCCCTCTGCCTTCTGTTCGCTCTGGAGCAGTCCTGACCTGAACAGAAAATCTGAGGAGGATTAGGGTGCCTCATTCTCCTGGGCTCTCCTATGTGGCCTTGCTATCCCCAGATCCAGACTGCAGCCCTAGCCAGATGTTCTCCTGCCTCCACCCACCTCCTCTGTGCTGGACTTCTGTAAATCCACACCACAATCCCAGCGTGCTGCTCCACTGCTGTCCTGTCCTCTTTGGAATCAGCCACAAATGTTTACCCTGGCCAGGAGAAAATCTGGGAGGACTTTTATTTTCCTGGGGACAGTAGCACTGACCCTGGTGCAGGCTGAGCCAGGGCCAGCGCAGACAGGTTGGCACCTCTGCAAAAGCATCACCTTTGCCTTTGCTGTCTGCCTCTGTGCTCAGATCTCCCACACGGTCCTGGAATGTGCCTCTTGTCTGCTACCCGGCTGGCTTAGGAGGTTTTGAAAAGGTTTAATTTAGCTCTCATTTGAGTCCCTTCACGCTGCCAAAAAATCTGAACTTTGGTTCCAAACGGAGCTTAGGAATCCTAGTTCCCAGGAGAACAGAGGAGGGAAGGACAGGGGAGAAGGAGATTTAGAGGACTGAAAGAGATGATAGGAGGTAGTTTCTGTGGGTTTTGGTGCAGAGCTGTTGGGCCAGCCAGGTGCCAGGTCTGCACCTCACACCTGAGGAACAGGTGAGGCCACGCACGGGATGAGCCACCAACTCCTATGTGTGTTCACACTCTGTGTGCCACCCCTGAGCTCTCCTGTGTGCTCACACTGCTCTGTGCTCACACTCTGTGTACCACCCCTGAGCTCCTGCCGTGCTGGGCACGGGGCAGAGAGTCCCGAGCAAGAGGCACCAGTAGCCAAGGACTGTCAGGTTACCAAACTGACTGCAGTGTAGGATGTGGAGATGCCACTCATGCTTATGCTGGAGATATCAAAAGGTCCTGGGGAGCTGGGGACCCAAATTCCAGGAACGTCTGAACAGTAGTTAAGTAGAAATTACAAAAATCTCAACTTGCCCCATAGAGGTGTTAAATATCATTAAGTCCTCTACCACTGTGGAATGCAGATTGCAAGGATCTAATTCACAGATGATTATTGGAACTCTGCTTCAAATTTTTATGCTATATACCATAAACTATGCTATACAAAATTTCGGTTTATACTTTGCTGAGAATTGTATCCCTTGCTACTGACCGTTTCCAGATGTGAGAAATGTTACTGACTTCTTGAAAGTGATATAAACTCAGACTAGGGACACTGTGGGAAGGTGAACTGCTGCAGTAATCTGCTGTTGGATAAAAAAGAGAGCAGAGGGGAGGAAAGGGGACTGTGTGGAATAACCAGCTGGGGAAGCACACTGAGCTAAAATTGAACTACCCTCATAAAGACCTTTAGTTGGTTCTGAAATCAGCAAACATCAGCCTGAATCTGTTCCATTCTAACAATGTAAATAATTACTTGGGAGACTTGTAGTGATACAAGGTGGAAGTAATTAAAAGGAGGATTGGATCTGCTTGATGGATAATGAAGAGCCCCAAAGTTTCAAAGGAGCAGACAACAGTACTTTATGCTTCCATGTCACTCTTCATTTGAAGTTCTTGTATGCTTCACAAATATTAATTAAGCCTCAGAACATCTACTTTACAGATATACCAGAATAAAGTATAAGGATATTGAACAATTTGTTGAGATTGACAGAGTGAGTGAAAGCAGAAGGAAAAGCAGATATACATCCTGCTTTCCTTTGCAATGCACTGACCAAAGTGCTGCCTAACGCTGGAAACACATTGCCTGTGGGAGCAGCACCCCGTGTGACTGACAGACTGCTGCTACTTCTGGATGTATAAAGGTAGTTAGAAGTTTCATCTTCCAGGTTTATATTAAACTTGGCAAATAGGTCTGAAATAGTCGTGCTGGTAACCTGAGCTATTGCACATCAGCAGCAGTGCTCAACAGCACACAGGTCCTCCAGATAGGTGACCTCAAATAATGTTTTCCAAAGAGGAGACTAGGAAAGGAGTGTTCTGAGAAGGGGGTGCCAAGGTATCACAGTTACAGCTCCAGATAGCCTGGATGCTGCATGAATACCACTCCCATTTCATGCTCCATTCACTTCTTTTCTAGATTAATCCATGTTTGCACAGAATGCTTTCAGTCTGTGTGCACTGATCCCACGTATTCCCCACTTGCCTTGCAGCTGAGGGCTGGTGGATCACACTCCACCAGCTGTTCTGGGAACCACAGGATGAGCTGGTCAGCAGGTACATGCACAAGGGTATGGCCAAGGGATAGGGAAGTGATTTCTCTGATATCTTATTCATGAGAGATCCCTTTCTGCAAAGTCATCGTAGATCGTTCTGCTCCGGCCTGACTTCTCATCTCCTTGGCAGTGCCCTGACCAGCCTGCCCTGGAGTGCTCTCACACCTGGTTAGAGCTAGGTGGGTAGAAAAAGAATTGGGCTCGAGTGTAACTTGCCATCTTAAATTCATGCTAGGGGCCAGATCTTGAGCTGCTGTGTTTCAGCAAGGATGTTATTCTATATCTGCTGAAGACATAGCTTCTGGGTTTTGATTAGCCAGAAAATAGCTTCTAAAAAGCCTGGGAATATAATATGCTGGGAATTCTTCACAGACTGTTTTTCCATTAGAACTGGCTGCCAGCCTGCTTATGAGGCTGTCTGACATCAGGTATATCTTTCCTAGGAAGTCTCTATTATCTGATGCTGGTATTATTTTTGTGCCAGTGACTGAATTAAACTATTCTCTTCTTATTTCAAAATGAAACCGTTCTAATGTAAAAGCCATGGATGGATAATATCCTTTAATTCAACTGGCCAAAGACACTTCCTTTTGTTTCAAACAAATCAACCTAAAAATTGAAACAAAAGTTTGACGGTTGAGACATTGGAATCCAAAATAGCTCACAAGTTACAGAGAGCTGATCAGACAGCTGTCTGAGACAGTGGAAGTAAATACTGATCTCATTCACACTGATCTACACTGAGAGCTACACGATAAAATCACAGGGACCCTTCGCTCGGCTCCAGGCCGAGGTCACAATCGGCAGCGATCGAACGTTTGGCCGCGGATGAAACCTCCTGTCCCTGGGAGGAAGCACCGTCTGACTGAGCAGGGCCTTCAGGAGCAGGGAGTGTGGGGGGATTTCTTTTGTCACCGACCAGAGTTGAGGAGAGACTGATGAGGTGTTACGCTGAGACACCTCAAAGGAACTGATTTTGGAAATCCTTTAACTCTCGGGCTGTTCTCGGGGCTGGCTCAAGTTAGAAACCCCAGAACAGGCATGCAAAAGCACTAGTCCCTTCTAAAAACCATCAGTCTTCATCTGCCTAGCAGGCAAATTGGAAAACCAGGCTAATGTAGAAATATTAACTGTGAAAAGCCTTGAAAGTTCTACAAATCTAAAAAAGGTACTTATTAGTGCCTGTAAAATCTGTGTGTAGAGTGCAGGATTTCTTCTTCCACTGAGCAGCAGAACACGTCGTACTTAGCTCTCATCCCCATGAAACTGCTAATATGCTGCATTTATGAATAGTCATTAGAAAAAGTGAACTGTCTTTGCAGTTTTGGTACTCAGCCAACCTGCCCACTTGCCCTTATTCTGCTAGAGCTGCTGCTAACTGTGCTGTGCTGCTCCTGAGGATGAATTAAGGCAGAGAAGGAAATATTTCTGATAATGATGCAGACTGAAAAGGGCTTGGTTCACTTTAGAACTGTGCTCTAGGTTGTTTGGGAACCAGCCCAAATGGGCTGGAGGCACTCACAGAGATCAGTTTACACACATTGCTCTGAGTGTCACCTCCTAACAGGACTAATTAACATCAGAGAGATAATTTATTAAACATTTGATTTCACTTTGCAGTTAGAGACCATGTAAATAAGAGTTACCCTGGAAACACGTTAAGAATGACTGTGGCATGTTAATACAACCCCACTGTACTTTCAGATGGATTCTAGGAACATGTAAAAAGGTGTCGGAAAATCCACTGCTGGAAAGTGAATACACTGTGAAACATTTATTCAGGAGTTGGGTTTTTTTCGTTTCTGTCTTTTACCTCCTCCCACTCACCCGACCTGTGACTCTCATCCTGGCATTCTGATGAGGACTGTAAAAATTCCTGGGTTGGCTTTCAGAGGCAGAATGATTCTACCCATCTATGATGATATTAACCTTTACCAAAAGCTAATGAAATGGGTAGCATTATGATGTCAGGAGGATCAGAGCCAAAGGTGGTTTTCTGAACGGAGACTCTGCATGAATCTCCCCAGACTGCCCAGCAGTCAAGGAGATTATATTCTCAACTGTTAAAGCTGTTTACACATACCAACCAGCACTGACTGCCTCTTTGTGGCAAGTTGTTTACATGAATTTATTTTGGGAAAATTCCATTAGACGGGACCAAGATTTCTTCATAAATCATTGAATTTAGCTTGTGTACTGATAAAATCTGGTTAGTCATTTATTCTTCTGAGCAGTGCTTAGTTAGGAGTGTTCATTATTTGTAAGGAGCAACTTACATGGGTAATATAAAAATAATGGATTGCCTATGGCTGTTTTCAGTGGTGGAGATTTCACTCTGCTGGGAAAGATGTATTAGAAAATACCCTCCTTACCAATTCGTCTCATGAAACAAAGGACTCATTAACTGGAGTCACAGACCTAATGTATGCTCTGAATTCTGCTAATTTAGCCAGCAAAAATCTCCCGGTGCGAGACTGAAACTGCTTTGAAAGTGGAGCTGCAGATGTGTTTGCTGCAGTCTGTGTGGCTGTGTCCTCTGGAGCTGTAGGATCTGGCCTGAGATCTTGCTGCTGCTGCAATGCTCAGAGCTTTCTCAGTCAGAGGAGAGGCAATGCTGTTGGACTGGGCTGCAGAGTCCTCATGTCATGCACCAGCACAGAGTTTTCACTAAATTCCATTTGCCACATGGCAGGAGGGATATGTAGAGTTTGAGAGGACACAAAATACATTCCGAAGTTTCGAACAGAAACTTGTTCTTGCTCTGAACTAGCTTGTATGTGCTTGCTCTGCAATTTCAAGTGAACATACAAAATATCTGAAAAAAGTCTCTCAAAAGTCTATAATTTATAAAGCATTTTTCTGCTGATTTGCCACTTCTTTACTAGTATTTGCTGCAATGCATTCATATAGCAAAAGATCATAGCGATGCTTTAAAAAAAAAAGGTCCAAAAAGCAAAACCATGTTCTAGACATCAGTTTTAATACAAACTTCTGGCAGGACCAGGATTTCGGTTGCTTCATTTCAAGCAAATGGACCAAGGTCAGATTCTTCGTCAGTACAACTGGAATAACTTTTTTATAACTGTCTGCATCAGTTTGCACTAACATGGAATTTGACACCTTGCCACCAAATGGAAGGTGGCTTTTCATCCTCTAAATTCACACAGACATATTAATCCAACACTGAGGTTTGGCATAATCTCTAATTTTATATAGCACATTTCTTCTCCAAGTGCCTCACAAATATCACTCAAACGCAGCCATGTCTGGTAGGGAAGTTAGAAACATTCCACAATGCTCACCAAAGAAGGCAACTTAACGCCTCCTTTTATTAAAAATAACATTAATTCAGAGAACCACAGTTTCAATTGTGTTGGAAAGACTCAGTCACTCAGACTGAACGGCATGAAGCTCAGTTAATGAGGTGTTTAGCTGCTCCTTCCAGAATCTGTACCTCTGCTTCAGGCAGGCTCTGTGTCTCTTGGATGCTTCCAGATCTTTACCTTGAATTAACAATTTGCATGTGCCAGGTCATCTTCAGGAGATCGTTTACTGTAATGTCCAGTTCCCATTAGGGCAAATGGATTGTGCCTCCTGTAAACAAGGCTGTTCCCACTGAAGTGAAATGGCAGTAAACAGTTGGCAGCAGTGCTCAAGGGCAAGGAATATTTTATGGAAGAAATATTTCTGACACGTGACATATCTGGCGACGTTGAATCTTTTACTCCACAAGGTTGTATCTTTACCAGGACACCTAATATGTAATTTATTGTGTTTGCTTGTATGTCTCAGTGCTAAAGCAAGTCCTCTGAGTAAGATCTCTGTGTGTACAAATAACTCAGATGAAGATTCAGGCTGTCCTCCTGAGAGGGAGGAAGAAACACAAAATCCTGCCTTCTAAACAACATGCTAAGGCTAGGATGACACAGGTGGCTCATAAGTTAGTCTCTGGATTTATTCAGTCAAGTAAAGAGGATTTAGGACAGACTAGCAGAACTGGAGTTTGGATGTTTGCTGCCTGTGCAGGCAAGGGAGAAATGCAGGAAGAACAGCCCTTGAGCTCCTGTAAGATTCCTCCTGGAGTGTTAGGCTGTGGATGCTGATTTCAGGGCTGCTGTTTCCCTCTGCAGAGGCAGTGGCAGCAGTGGATATTAGGAACAGAAAGCAAGTTCCACATGTGCAGGTCCAGGTGGATACATTCTCCCTCCTGCACTACAAGCTGCCACACTCTGCTGATTTTCAGAAGGACTTCCTTAATTAAGCAATAGCTTTATTTCCCAGCTTGGGCTCCTGAAGGACTCTATTAGCAACCTTTTCCTGAGAAATGCATGGAACCAGCCTATCTCCCAGGCAGCTCACCCCTAAACTCTGCTTGTTTGGCCCCACCAACTTTAGAAGCTCACCAGCCACATGTGGCTGAGGCCAAGCTTGGGTGTGAACTGGACCCCAAAAGAGAACACTTCCCACTTTCACTTAGCACAATGTGGGAAGTCCTTGAGTAGCAACAAGCTTCAGGCCAAGCATTTAATTTTTTTGAAAAGCAAACAATCAATAAAGGAAGAAAAAAAGATTGGCAGCTGCAGTGATCATGAAAGCAGCGGAGGGATCCAGCTGTAGTGTGGGCAGGATTTGCGTGAGTGCTTCCACCAAGCTCTGCCAATGTACTCTTGTCCTGGCCAATTCCTTCTCTTCCAAGCCTTGGCCCCTCCAATGCAGACACTACCAAGTCAGGAGGAACTGAGACGTATTATTAGTTGGTTTGAGCTGTGGATACTTGCCTGCAGAAAATGCTGTGCTTGCTTTCTCCCCAGCCCAACACAGCACTTACACTGGGCTTCCAGAGGCAGAAGGCAGAGCAAGGCTAAGTGTGACTAATAGGGAAAGGAAATGGTGAAGAAGGGCCATGTTCACACCACTCACCAGAACAGGCCCTGTGGCCAAGGCCCTGCCTGGGAGTTCCAGGGCATGTTCTGCTATCTAGAGCATTAGGCAATGTTGTGGCTCCAGTCTGTCTTGGGGATAGGATTCCCTTTGCTGGCTGAATGTGGAGACCTGTCTTTATTTCAGTTGCTGTTGCCTATCCCCATGGTGTCCAAACCCACCCCAAAGAACAAGGAGGACCATTGTGGCCTCCCCTAGCACAGGGCTGGCACGTCGAGACGATGCTTGGCTGCTCTTCTCCTGACAGCTCCCGTGCACATGTGCTGGGGTTTGCTCTGCCCAGGTGCCAAGCAGGGCCTGAGAGACAACACGGCTAGTGCCCAGGGCACCGGGCCAGAAATACACACAGCTTTGATTTCCGCCTGATTTTCTGTGTGACTTTGGGAAAACTCCTCGGCATCTCTGTTCCTCTTCACCTTTTTTGCCTTTTGCACAATCCTTAGGGTAGGGTGCTGACATAGAATTGCTTGTACTAGAGGGGGCTGCTCTGTTAGGAATGATAAGGCATTACAGGTCATGTCCAAGCCGAAAAATCTTGCACTGAAATGAGTAAATGCAGAAACTAGGAGGGTTTGATATTTTACCCCGTAGATAGCAACTTTTAACTGATTAAAATTGCAAGATTAAAGCAAACTTTAGCTTCCTAAAAACAACCAAAGTAAAGATAAGTAATTAGAGGAAGACTATCTATCAAAAGAAAATGCAGAACTCACAGCAAACAGTTTCCCCTATGGCTACTAAAGGCACAGGCTATAAAATAGTTGGGTTTTTTCCCTTCGCAAATCATTTAAACATAAGTAAGAAATCAGTAGCTCCCTCTTCAGAAGCACCCTAAGGAATAAAAATGCAGTGAATCATGGGTATCTTATTACTGGTCTGTGTGTCTATCTGATGGCAAGCATCAATGGCTTCCCTTACACAGGGTGCCCAGGGGGATAGAAGAATGCAGGGAGTAGCTTACTAGTTTCTGTGTCTGTCTAGTGGCAGAAATCCATGTTTTCCTATAGAAGACACTGCAGTAATGCACGGGCAGAGCCTCGGGGTGTGTGCCTGGCTTCCTGGTGGCAGGGCACAAAGTGGGATTGAAACGCTGCCACTCAGTCATGCCTGCTGTGCCAGCAAGGCACAATTGCTGGGCTCAGCCCCTTGCAGGAGAGGCAGAAAGGTTTGCCAGGCAGGTTTGGAGGGGGAGCCAAGGACAAGTGTTAGGAAACTGAGGATGCTGGAGGGAATATCCAGAGTTTAATAATAGAAACAGATACTGATGTAGGAGTTTATTCTGACATATGGGATGGGAATATGGGTAGAAAGAACCTTCTCAGGTAATGGTTGGCACTCTGGTCCAGATGGCAGTGCAGCTCACTCGTTTCTAAGCTGCTTCTGTGTGAATATTGACAACAGTGCCAACCAGGCAGGTCCTGATACTTGACTGCCATGTAGTCCAAGCTTCACAAACAATAATAGGGGGTCAGAGAGGGCCAGTCCCAGAGGAAAAAATCTTTTCTCTATAATGCTGAGTGATCTGTTATAGGGTTTGTCTCGGAAAGTGGTTTTATTTTACCTGCCTATGCTTTAGAGAGGGACTGTCTAGCAGGTCTTAAGCATCATCCAGTGATCTCTTCATGTATGGAAAGTTAGCCATGTTACATTTTCACCAGAGACCACAGAGAAGAGTAAAGATACACAGGGTAATTTTAAATAAGCTGGTGGGGACAAAGAGCAGCCTGAGCTCGGAATGGGATCACTGGCCCTACCAGCAACCTGCCTATGCTTTAGAGAGGGACTGTCTAGCAGGTCTTAAGCATCATCCAGTGATCTCTTCATGTATGGAAAGTTAGCCATGTTACATTTTCACCAGAGACCACAGAGAAGAGTAAAGATACACAGGGTAATTTTAAATAAGCTGGTGGGGACAAAGAGCAGCCTGAGCTCGGAATGGGATCACTGGCCCTACCAGCACTGCTCTTCCTTTGGGCTGCTCTTCCTTTGGGCTGCTCTTCCTTTGGGCTGCTCAACTGCTGCTGCCCCCGAGCTCGGTGGCTCCTGTCTCTGCTTTCCACTGCAGAGCGACACTGACATGTGCCAGGTCGTGATTGAAAGACTGTAAGCAACAGGAATCTTGTTCATCCCTAGATAAGATACCACAGTGATGAACTGCCCTCACTGTTAAATTTGTGCGTGTTATTTATTGGTATAGACACAGTCTCTAATGTTGACATTCTGATCTTAAAGGGAAAGGGTTTCTAAAGACTGTGACTGGTGCTCTTAAACCTCTTGGCTTCTTCTGAAGATTGCTGATAATAACAGTGCTCCAAGGTCTAGGCAAGGATAGCTTTTTTCTCATTAGTTTGGTTTATGCTTCTATTCATCATTTCCTTATAGCAAAACATAATTTAAGAAACAAGCCATATAAAATGTTGTTCCCGTAGTGATTTATTTTACTTTCACAGTGTCTGGAGACATGATGCACTCCCATCCTCTCGGAGTGGTTATTAGCATTTGGCCTGGCTGTTTCTTGTGGAAAATCATAAAAATATTTGGTGAGCAATAGAGAGATGCTAAGTGCTTTGGTGGTCTGATCAGGGAGAGTGTTTAGGAAGACTGCATGTTTTGTTTTGAATGCAATGACTGGCTGTATCCTTTTCTGATGACAGAGACACACAAAATGCAGCAGAGTTCTTTTAAATCATTCTTTTCATTTAGAATGTTTGAATGTTTTGCACAAAACTCCTAACTAGAATGTTTTCCCTTTTAAACTCCTTCTGGTGTTTCGGTGACGGGTCAATAAGCATCCTGACAAGGCAACCATTGGAGCAGGCTGGTAGCCAAGGCCAGCCAAAATTTCACAAGGCAGCTAAGGGTGAATAATTTCCAGTGTCACAGAAGATCAGGGGACATGGATAGTGGGCCTGAGTCAAAGGACTGGGAATCCACATCAGCAGACTGTGGATCAGGCAAGTAAGACAAGAACTGGTTAGCTGAGAGAGGACAACTTCCCAGAGGTAATTGTTTGGGCAAAACTCAGTTGTGTTCAAGCCCTAATAGTACCAGGAATGTCCTTTTTGCCAATGTCGTAGTAAACATTGAGCTTATAGGGAATTTGGAGGTACCACTTCAGTGACAACATGATTTCATAATTCAGTTTAAACAAGAAAACCAAAATTTTCTATTTTTTTCAGTGATTTTGGTCTATGCTATTTTTGAAAGAAAAGCAGTTCAGAATTTTCATAAATGTATTGAAATCAATAAATGTGAAGGAAAAACTCAAGAAGTTATCACTGAAATTACACTAGTGTAAGACAACTGAAGCTTAAAATATTCAGTTACTCAATATCAAATCAACACCTTCTAAATTAAACCCTGGAAATATAACAGATTATTGGAAAAGCTAAATCATTTCACTAAACTTGTAGATGAACTATACAAATCCTAATAAAATATTTAAGAAAATGGCAAAGAGTAATGTTAGCTATAAAGTCTCTGGGACTTGGCTACTTTCATAGTGACATATGGAGAGTAATTTTATCGATAGCCCTAAGTCACTTATGGACCAGACATGGAATTACTATCACCAGCCCTAGTATCAGTGTTGTTATTGCAGTGACCTAAAATAACATTAGGAGACTGTGGATCCCAACATATCCTCATTTATTCTGCTAAGATATTGTCAAGTAGCTGAAGAGCTCAATTCTTCCCTTGGGCCTTTTATTGCAGGCTCTCAGCTGATTCAGGGTAGCATTGACCACAGTTTTGTGACTCTTTCCTTAGTGATGTGCAGGGTAAGGTAAGCTGAAATTCCAAGCTGGAAGCTCAGACCTTCATGTGTCTGCCAGTTCTACCCCAGAAAGAAGATACCTTAGGGAAAGTTGAAAACTTACAATACATAGTCAATATTTTGTCCATATTCTGTGTCAGTCAATATTCCAGATCAGCCCTTTTCACTACAGTCCCCATTTTCTACCTGTAACTAATGTATATGCATACACATGCATGTTTTGATTTGCCACTTCATTTAACTCCTCTGTGCTAAGAGAAATACTAATATTTATTTCAGAACACTGTAAAGCTTTTTTGCTGCAGTGTCTGCTTTCTGATTCCAGGAGAACACTATCATGTGAAAGAACCTATTCAAAATCCATTGCATTCCCGTCCTTTTAATTTATGCAGTCAGATTTATACTCTGACTTCACATATCAGTTCTCGTCTGCTCTTGGGTTCATTTGCTTTCATAGCAGACAGAGCTGCTAAAGTAGCTGCACACATACCAACCTTCTTATACTGGAATGATATTGTCCCTAGGTGGGTTTCCTTGTAATTGCCACAGATCCTCCCAGAAATTCTGGCAGAGCACAGAGCACATCACAAGTTCAGCAAATGTGAGACCATTGGATGATAAAAGCCTGTTTGTGCTGCTCTTAACTCAGTAGGAGTAATAGCTGATTCTTCACATGCCCAGAATGAAATTAAGGGGGCTACTCAAAGAGGCTGTGGTTGCACGGTCACTTTAATCTGGCATAAATCTGGCTGCTGCTGAAAGGGCTTGTTCCACTCCTCTGCCCTCTCTGCACCCAGGCACTTTTTTCACCCACTCTTGTCTGGCACCAGTGACTATCTGGCTGTCCAACACATTGGACCACAGAACTGATCCAGATGAGCATCAACTCAATTAGTTGTATGCTTTTTTCATTCTTAAATCAGTTTCTTAGGGTAGTACAGCCACATGAATGCTTGTGCTGGCGTAAGAGCACGCAAAAATGAGTGTCTGGGGAAGAGGGAATGGAAGAACCACTTCTTCAGTAGCAGCCCAAAGGGCCATTGAATGATGGCCTGATTAGACTAGCAGCATCCAACCCACACAAATGAAACTATCCAGGCTAGGCTGTGAACTTCTCGCATTCCTTGGCAACTTCTCCTTTCTCATAAGCAGCTTCCCATTTCTCAGTAGCCCCTGGACACTGAGGTTTGCAGGCACTCTGTGCTGGGAATGCTCTGCCTGTCCCTTCAGCAGTAAACACAGTTATCTCTGTTGCCTTCTTTTCCCATTTGTAATTTCCACAACCCCCACCAGTCCTACTCCCAGCATGTCAAATTAATTCAAATTTCTTGTTTGTTCTCTTTTTTTCCCCCTTTTTACCACAATGTGCATGCCATCCTAAACTTTTCCAGAGACCAGTCAACCAAAGAAAAACAAGGTATTTTTCCAAATTATCTAAACAATGAGCATTTCAGTTCTGAGACACAGCCCAAAGATCATTTCCCGGTTCAGCGAAATATTGTCGTAGCTCTGTTGGACTTAGGGGCAACACACAGTACACAGCTGAGTTGTCCCAAGGGCAAAGCAGTGCTTCAGTTGTGGCTCCTGGGTTTCCCCCTTTCCAAAAGAAGCAATCCATGCTTGGCTCCCCTCCTTGCTGCCTGGCTGCCTCGGCACCAGGGGTGCCAAACCAGAATTCCTCAGCTCCCCAGCCCACCCTTCCCCACCCGTCTGTGGGAGTGGGGAGGCCACTGCTGGGACCTGCCACAGCACCAGCCAAGGCAGGAAAGAAAGGGAAAACTCCCACTCCAAACTCTGCCACAAGAGAGGAGTTCCTGTACCCACTGCTCAGGCTGGGGAGGTTCCACGGCAATAGGAAGTTTTGTAGCATCCGTAACTTTTTCTTTACTGTGATGTAAAATGTCTCTGTGTGTGTGTGTGGCACATTTGAACAAGACTTAACACCACAATGCACTGGCAAAGGGAAGCATCAAGCCCAAAAGGGGAAAAAGAAAAATGCAGGATCGTCCTGGAAGGACACAAATCTTCCAGGTCAGTGTTTGCAGTTGTCCATCCTTGTTTCAGTTTTATCACAGAGCTGATGGCAATTAGTGCTGGTTAGTTGCACCTTCTGAATCCAGTTGTCTGGTGGAGAACAGCCTAAACTCCACCAGCCTCATCCTCTCTACCTTTGTTTTCACAGTAATGGACAGGAGTCTGTGACACTGTATCCCCCAAATCTGCCCGTTCCAAAGGGCAGAACTGTAAACTGTTTCCCAGATGTGTCAGTTTTCCCCTGCTGCAGTGAGGCCAAGACAGTGATATCCTTGGAGTCAGTGACCAGTCCAGGCTGATAACGAAGGAGGCTCAGGCCATTCCACTTAACATCCCTTGTTGGTGAAAAAGTTATCCTGAAATGAGGTTTTATTTTTAGGTGGAACCTCCAAAATCAGCTTGGTAGGACTTGCATGAGGATACTAAAACCTGGTCTGAGACTTGCTTGCACTGTAAGGATAGAACTGAAGATGACAGTAAGGCTTTTAGCTTTATGTAACTATGCCCTGAGGTAAATCACACACATAATGTAGCAAGAAATTCTCTGAAACAAATGGAAGTTTTCTGCAGAGAATCGTCTTCATGGTTTTAGTCAAAACACAAGGGAGAGATTCTTGGCTTCTTTTTCGTTTTACAAATTTTTAGGAAAAAAATGTGCTCCTTCTCACCTTTTTTTAAATTTTAATTTTTTTTGGTAGCTTGAAATGATTTCTTATTCTCTGAATTGCTCTGGTCTGTTATATTCCCTCCCTGCTCTTGGAGCTAATTTCTATTTCTTTGTCTCAAAACCTGATTGTCTCATCTGTAGACAGGTCACAGGAGGTACACTGAGTGCACACTGGATCTGTTACACATCTGGTTTATATCCTCCTCCACTGAGCCACTTCCCATCCCACAATGCAGTATTTCTGCACCGTTGCCATATATCAAAGCACAAAGAAGGACACACAGATAGTGGAGCTAAGTGGACACAGTACATGAGACAACTAAATTTTCAATTAGTTTAAAATAGCCACTTCTCTTTTAAGCAGAGTTCCCAGTTCTTGTAGTAGAGCAATACCAAACTGAAGAACTGTGCAACACAATGTAAACTCCACTAGACAAAAAAAGGCCAAGAAACTCAATTTCTGGGTTTTCTTTGTAACAGCCTCCTGGCATATGTATATAATCCTGAGAGACTCATTTTATGGACAGAAAAAAAAAAGTTTCTATTTAGACAGAATTTATGTTGGTCTCTCATTTATCATCATATGGACTAAACCAGTGATTGCTATACTAGTCTTAGCTATTTTTTGTAAGTCATTTCTCAGGGACCCTTGAATCATAGTCCCTGAGGACTTCAGCAGAGGGATACCATGTCCTGGGGGTGACCAAAGGCAGCTGGAAGGCAGATCCTCAGTGCCTTCAGACCTCAGACTGGAATCAACTCCTCGTCTCTGCTCTCCTCTTAAGAGATTGAAGAAATTTTTCTCAGTCAGCACAGGACAATAGCTCTGAATCAGTGTCAAAGGACTGAGCCAATAATAATCCCTGAGGCACTGCCACTGTGGGCCAGGAGATCCTCCGAGCACGGGAGAAAGAAGTACTTTATGCTGCCTTGGGCTTCACTTGCTCTGGCAGAGTCTCACTGCATTTGTCCCATAAGCAAGTTTGGTTTGGCCTGTTATCAGCAGGAGAAACTTTCTCTGGGTTCATCTGTAAGTTTGAACAGGTTTTGCTCAGACCTGCTTGGTGTTTCAGACTGCTGCAGCGACACAAGCCAAGCAGGGCCACAGCCATCCCTGGCTGCAGTGACCTGAGATGGTTCTGAGGGAGGCAGGCAGTGCTGGGGGCTGGCAGCTGATGGACTGCCTGGCTGATGGACTGCCTGGACCACGGACAGTGGTGCTGGACAGCCTCGGAACAAGGAGCTTCATGAGTGACTGGAGTGGGTATTCCCTTAGAACCAGCTTGTGAATCCGCAATGTCACGAGGGAATTGGGCATCCCAGAGATCAGCTGCCCTAACTGAAATCTCTGCTTCTACAAGCTCTGGAGTTTGAAAAACAAAACAGAGCAGGAGTCCTCTGAGTGTTAGACCTGGGCCTGAAATCTCTGCTTCTACAAGCTCTGGGGCTTGAAAAACAAAACAGAACAGAAGTCCTCTGAGTGTTAGACCTGGGAAAGCATGGCAGGAATGGGAGCTCAGGCAGCACAGGGATGAGAGTGCTGGGAAGAGGCAGCACCAGTTGCCCATCGTCTCCATCCTTCCATCCCTCCATCCCCCCAAATGTATGTGCACACCTGCACCTACTCACACCCAGTTTCACTCTGACTTGGCCCTGGATTGAATTAGGCTGAAGGATCAAAGAGCAAAGCTGGGACAGTTTCCACACAGAGCACAGACCAGGGCTCTCTGCTCTCAGGGACCAGCCCAGTGTTTGTCCTAACTGGCCTCGCCTGATTCAATCAAAACACAGCCAAAGGTCTGTTCCAGCCCCAGCTCCCTCCCATCACACCCCCCTCAGCTTTCTTCCCACATGGGCTCCTTCCAACTTTGTCCCATGTGTTCCAAAATGCCAGAAAGTGCAATTTCTTTTTTTTTTCCCCCTGGAGTTGGCATTAAAGCTGGAAGCAAAAACATTTCTGTCTGGTCAGAGAGAGGGAATATCTGTTCCAAATGCTTTGGAAATAGGCACATCAAACTTTATGATGCTCCCTTTAGAATAGTGGATTCTATTTTCCTTACATAAAATTTGGAGCAATTTTCCATGCCCACATTGCCTTATTCCTGGGTTTGGAGAGGCTGGGTCTCCATTAATTGAGCAGGGCGCACAGTTTCTTAAGGTGAGCTTGCATTTTTGGAAGCATTAAATCTTCAATTTTAGCATGAGCTTCTATTGAATGTGTCTCTCTTAATAAGTAATAATATAGACCTATAGAGCTTTTGAGTTAAATGCAAACTCTTAAGCAGAATTAAGCTACTTTATTTACTGGTTTCCTCAGTTCATTATTCCACCCTAAAAATTTTAGGACTGTCTAGGTGACGTATTTATAGTTCCTGAGTACCTCAGCCTAATGCCAATCAATTTGGGCAATGGCATGCATTGTCCCTGTGATAGCAGTGAGACCAGAAGGTGAGGGTTGTAGGTAGTAAACTCTGCTCATGGGCAAATGAAGTGAACAATGTCTGACTGATAATGTTATGGTAAATGCTGACCTCCCTGATTTTCAGTAACCACTACAACTGCTTGCAACATCTAATCAACTCTGTCACCACAGGCTGGGCACAGCCTTTGCAGCCCCACTTTAGTAAGTTTGTCTACATAATATACAGCAACTTTATGTGGGGAGATGTTTGCACACTGTGTGCCCTAACAGGAGTTGAGTTTTAATAGGGAACATTAGGCACTTCTGTAACTGACTTCCAAAAATTAAAGGAAACTACCCAAAAGTGCATAGGCTAATAAAACCCCAGCATCTTTTGTAGTCGTTGTCCTCTGATAATGCTCTGTGTCCTTCTCTTGCAGGATAGAGAGAGCAGAAGAGCACAGCTGAAAATAAATCAGACACATGTGTGGGCTTAAGTTAGAGCAACAGTTAAGGAAAAAGTGACCTTGCTGTCATTTCATATTTTTCCTTGTCTCCTTTAACTTAAGGAGTCATATTCTATAAAAGCATGTTTTGGTGTTTCTGTTGTCCCTGTGCTTCTCTCTCTGTGCTGGTGATCTACTGTGTGTAGCCCAGAGCTGGAATCCATTTCTCCCTCTGCTCAGGGGAACAAGTGTGTCCTCTGGTCACTTCAGACCTACTCATGAGAGTGTCGGCCTGGGGCTTCAGCAGCAAAGGTGTTGATGCACGTGGAGCAGAATTCAAAGCTTGGGAATAAATTAACTAGGTGGCTTGAACATTTGCCATCCCTGGTAACTAGGAAATCGATGGGCAAGTGAACTGATGGAAGTAGTATCCTCCTCCCCCTGGACAGCCATGAATTTCAGACCGTGCCAGATGATTTCTTTCCAAAGCAGAGCTGAAGATGCATCAGCAGTTTGAGTGTGTAAGAAATGCTGCAGCCCTTGGTTAGCTCAGTCAGTACATCATCCATGCTAGAACCATCCTCCTCGGGATGGATCCCAGCCCACGTTAGAGCAATCCCTCTGTTCAGAGCACTCTCTGAAATCCACTGTCAGACTAGTTTGTTTGAAGGACACCCCTCTTTGTGTCCTGTGTGGGTGAAATACTGGGAGTACCTTTGGGTGAGTCAGCCCAGGGTGTAACTGGAATGATGAGTACATAGGCTGGTTGGTGGCAGAGCTAAATGAGACAACCACAACATACACATCATTAGTATTGGGTAAGAGAGCTCTGACCTCTCTGAGCAGTTTAACCACAGCTGTGGAGGAGGCTGTGCAGCTGATAAATGCACCCACAACTGTCCTCAGTCCACCAAAGCTGGTGTGGAGAAGACCTGAGACTGTCCAATTCACACTAAAAGCTTGGGGTGGGAAAAGGAAGACTTGTCTAGCTCCAGAGGTCATGATCTAAAGCTTCTGTGATCAATTCTTTACTGAGTCTGGACTGGAAAGCTGTAACTGGTACAATCACATCTAATGAGTTCTGTAGGCACCAGTAAATAAATAAATTGGCTTCCTAACAGCTGGAGGGATTTTGGTCCTTGGCTCTACACTTGTGATTGTTCACTTTGCTGAAACTCATTGCATTGAAGTGTCTCTTAAGAACTGCCTCTAGCCCCAAAGCCATATTAATATTTAAACTGTTTTTCTCAAGCAGTGCAACAGCTGTACATCTAATGAGTTCTGTAGGCACCAGTAAATAAATAAATTGGCTTCCTAACAGCTGGAGGGATTTTGGTCCTTGGCTCTACACTTGTGATTGTTCACTTTGCTGAAACTCATTGCATTGAAGTGTCTCTTAAGAACTGCCTCTAGCCCCAAAGCCATATTAATATTTAAACTGTTTTTCTCAAGCAGTGCAACAGCTGTGCAATGTGAAATAATTTTTCTCTCTTCCCTGAGCAGCTCTAAAGCATCAAATGGTAAATGGAGAAGAAGAGGAAAAATTGTATTTTTTTTTCTGCTATGACTTCCACACAAAATACCAAGTATGACCACCCCACCCCCAAGCTTCCTCTGATGCTATAGGTTTGATCTCAGCAAAACTCCGTGCATCACTGAAATGCACTCAAATACTGAGGACTTAAAAAGAAATCACTCTGGGCAGAAAACATTCTCGAAAACCTTAATTTCTGCAGCTGGAATGCTGAAATCCAATTCAGATCCATCCACTATTGAAACATAAACTTGATTTCTACCATTTAAACCACATTAAAATATCTGTAGATATATACACATGTAAAAATAAATATAGACACAAATCTACTGCATTTATTTGTTTTGCCTTTGCTTAGAAATGAGTTTGTTGCCCATGAGCCTAAAATCATGGCTTTCCCAATTGGGAAATGAATAAATGTATGTGCATGGAAGGCAAGGCCGAGTGGAAGCAGAGCCTTGGCCATGGTGTGCCATGCTCAGAGTTTAACTGGCTCACCTCAGGACAGCCAGGAAACAGCAGAATTGGGAAGAACAAGGTATGTCCCATGGCTGGGAACTGCTCCCTCCCGAAAGCATTTCATTGATGCCATCCCTGCCAGGTGTTTCCAGGAAGGATTTGCTTTGTGAACATAACAGTCCAAAAGATTGATTGATTGAAGTCATGGTAGTTCCATTTTCAGAAAGGCTCTGAGTGGAGCTGTTGGATGGGTTGGGCTGGTCTACGAGTGATAACCATTTCCACAGGCTCAGAGCAAACATGGAGTGGCACATGCACAATGTGTGAAGGAGGACACCTCATACAGGTTGGCCTCAGATGCCTTGTCATTGCCCAGTAAACGAAAGGGTCTTCCACTGGGCCTATAAATTTATTGTGCTGGTATTCTTCCATGATTACAGGAACAGCCTGACCTGTTTTGCTGGGGTGTTCCATTCCCTGCAGATAACAAGAATCCAGTGCTGTTCCTGTGTGTACCATGGCACCAAGAAATTGAGCACAAAACCCTTTTTGAAGCTCTTCCTGGGGCTGCCACTCATGTCTTACTCTTCCTTTTCTACTGATTTTTTTTTCTCCCTCAGAACCTTGATCATAGTCTTTGCCAGGGAAAAATAGTGCTCTGCTAATTACTTATGTGCTTGTATGTCATGTTTTGATAACAGAAACATAGATGTTTATTCCTGATGCTGGAACTAATCCCATACAGGGTATGGGAAGTATATAGAAGTGCATTCTGATTCCTTTAAGTGGAATACTAAGCTCTGTTGGTGTCTGAACAGCAAAAGTGCTGTGGGTCTGATAATCCTTAGATCCAAATCCCCACAAATTTAGAAAAATATATGCACTTCAACTGATCATCTCTTGCAAGAAAAAAAAAAAAAGACGTTAAGTAACAAGATGAGCTTGAGATTTGTAATACTAGGGCTCTAAACTTTGGTTTCAGTTGAGCCTACACTGGGCTGGCCATGCTGGTTTGATAGAACAAGGATAGTTATATTAGCCTAGTGTTCATTGAATCTTTTCTGCTTTTTTACTGTTTTTCATTTTAGTACACATCTTTACCCCCAGACCTGAAAAAGGATTAAAATGCCAGATAGGAGACAGATTACTCAGCATTTCTAATCACAGACCAGAAATCTCAAGACATATAGTGCTCACAAGATTTTCTACTCTCTGTAGACCATAAAAGGCTCAGATAACCTTCTGAAGTCCACTCTGATCATTAAAAAATAAGTTTTTACTGAGAATCTAGGCTAGGTTCCTACTGCAGTGATCACATTCAATCAATCCAGTTTCACTCACTGCTTCAGAAGTTATTTATGCATTCGCTCACTGAGAGTAACAGAAGTCTTCATTCAAAGCAAGGTTCTGACAGTTGAAGCAAGGCTAGAACTATTGCAAAAAAAAAATAAAAGGCCTGGAGTACTGCAGGGCAACATTTCCGTACACATAATTTCATCATTTCATTTCATTTGCTTTGTAACTATTTCTCCTGTTCCCATTTCAGAAATGCTCCAGAGCAGCTGTACCGTCCCGAGTGGCAGAGAACACTCCCAGGCTCAGCCTCCCTGAGAACCAGGAGAGCACTGAGTCATCTGAGCTGCAAACTGGTAAGCTCAGTGTTGCCTTTTCCATTACCTTCACCACTGTGAAAGTAGATTTCAAATGAAGCAAGGGATTGACTTGCTTTCAGTGAGCTTTCTGGAAATGCCAGTCTTAGTAAGTCCTTCTGGTGCGTGTTCTCCTGCGAGGTAAGGCTCAACACAGCCAATTAGTCCAACTGCCAAATTGCTTAGTGGCATTAGTAAAACTACTTCATATACTATTTATCTGTCTGCCATAAAATCCTTTGGTCTTGGCCTTGCTGAAGAAGTTGATGCTTTTAAAAATTCTCAGCCGTTGTCTCTTTTCAGTGAATTGTGTGTTTAAATTAGCATTGATATTCTTTATTTGTACCTTATTGAGGGGTACTACATTTCAGGCCCTGGGCACAACCTGCCTTTTCTCTACAGGTCTGCACAGCACCTAACACATAGTCCCACATACTGCCAAAGTACTCGATGTAATCATTTAATGCCATATCTTGAGGAGTGATGCTCTTACCAATTAGTTTGTCTGCAGCTTTCATTTGGGGCAGTTACCTGCTCTGAGAGGTGAGAGCTTTCGCAAACACCCAAAATCCTTTGCTAGGAGCCGTGTTTGAATGGCAGACAGTAAAAAGCCACAAGCCACTACGATGTGCTGTGTAGAAACTTCCAAACATTTCTTTCTGTGGCATAGTGAAGCACAACCACATAACCAGGCAGACACATGCTCACCCCCTCATTCCCAGCAGTCTGATAGCCAAAGGGAAAACATAGCCATTTGCTGAAGGTCTTTATTTTATGGTTTAGAGGTGACTTTTGATTTCAATCACCTGAGCAGAACACTTTAAGAAAAGGTGTAAGAAAAGAAGGGAGAGCAGGAGGGCCGGGGATGTCGAGAGGCAGGGGCTGGTGCTGGTTGTGTGCAGGAACAGTGGCATCTAGTGGGCAGGTCCCCAGCTAGGGGAGGCAGCAGACGCTGCATGTCAAACAAGGCAGAGATTGAAGCCAATGTTCTGTTTATCTCTTTCATGGATCAAAGGTTTTCCCAAGTCTGTTGTATTCCTTTTCTTTACAAACATTTGGAAACCAACTATTTTTCCAGCCTTCCCACCTTGGATATACAACTTTCAGAGGAATTGTTCTTCCTGTTTTCATTACATCAAGCCTTCTCATGGCTTCCACGGGCAAATTCTAATTACTTAATATAGTATAGGTTATCATACATCTTCATCCAGTAGGAAAGCTAATGGTTTGCATGTACAAAAGTCCAGCAATTTTCCCTGAGATTTTAGACATGAACAAAAAAAATAAACCTCCAACTGATCCTTGAAAACACTCGACCTAGTTCAGCTTTAGATGATTTCAAGCACAGCACAGCTTTGAAGGAAATATCTGTGTAAAGTAAGCAAATAAAAACACACTGAAGGACTCTGAAAAAAAGCTTTATTACATTATATGCTATGGCTTCAGTCTAGGGTTTTTCAATTTCAAAATTTTCTGTCCTCTCTCTTTTTCTTTACACTTTTTTCTTTCTTTATTCCCTCTGTTTCAAACTTTCCTATATGGTATCTGCTGTTTTTCTTGCCTTGATGGACCAGGAGGTTCTTCAGTGGTCAGTTCTAGCCCAGAAGAGACGTGTAGATACTTTTAAGAGAGAGCTTACTTTTGTAAAGAAGCTTAAGTGCTGGAATTTTGGAAACACTGGTAATGGTTTTGATTTGAATCTGAGTGCAAATATGGGTTGGCTCTTTTGCTCATTAGCTAGATGAATCAGCCTAACATCAGTGTGGGCTAAAGACTATTAACACTGTACCATAATTTCTTCCCTTATGAAGTGGGAGAGAACATGGATCAGTGACCCAAAAGTACTTCATCTTTCTATGTTTCTAGTTTTCTCCTTGTTAATGAGACTTAATAATACTTAACTTTTCTTTGGAGATATCTATTTGAGATCCTTCGGCCCTGTGCTGGTTTGAGCTGAAGTAG
>NW_008672151.1:47296-47603 GCF_000695815.1 Acanthisitta chloris | reverse complement strand
GCAGGTAATTTGGAGTCCAGTCCTTGACTTGAGGTAATCATGAGGCATTCTTGTCTTAGTATAAGTCGTAATACATTTCCACAAGCATTTATAGCGTATTCATTTGTTGCTATCAAGAAATAGCAATTCAAGAGGAAAATGAGGTTACTAATACCTTTCTCATAAACATATGGATATTTTGCCTTAAATACTTTTTTTAATGTAAAGCATGTAGCTATGCACTCAACAGTAACTGTCCAATGGCTAAAGTGAAAGTGAATACAGAATGTTCTACTTATTTTAGTAGCTTGAAAATTTTTACATTTTG
>NW_008672151.1:30912-47250 GCF_000695815.1 Acanthisitta chloris | reverse complement strand
TGCTGAAAATGACATCCCAACAAAGCCAAATATGCCCACTTAACTGCCTCTCCTAAGTTCTCCTTCTGGGTCAGACATAGATGTCACCTGAAGTCTAATTCTGCCATTGCTATTATTACTGCTATGATTATTGCTAATGTTATTAATTTGCTCTATATGTGTTCAGGTTCCAGGTTTTTTTCTCTTTGCTGCTGATTATAAGTGGAGGAAGATGAAACCACAAGAGACTGTATAGTCTTAATATTTATGCCTTCAGTATAAGCTTCTTAACTTATGGTTTACTGGAAAAGAGAATGCAGTTAACACCATTAAAATACTGCCTTACAGAAGACGGTGCTCATAGTTTCACAAGAGACAGCCTTGCAGGCTTATTACTGGCCATTTGTGAAGTCTCATTGAAAAGTAGAAAGGGGATTCTTACCTATCTAATTGCTGCATAGGACTTACCCTCCCCTTAATGTAATGTAAGGTCGCTACTGGCATCTTCACCCCGGGTCATGGAGCCTGCTCACTGGATTTATGAACCAAGGGCAGGTGTGTTACTATGGACATTGGTTTTATACCAGGGGCAGAAGTATGGGAGTTTCTGATAGGAATAAAGGAAAAAAGTGCTTTCAACTCCTACATTTTTACAACCACTCTTTACTAAGTCCAGCTCTTTGGTGCTGCTTTACAAGGGGACTCAAGAGACACTTGAGAGGTGGGCATCACAGCTATACTTTAAATAGGTAGCTTTGCTTGTTGTAATCCTGAGGGAACTAATTCAGCTCCAGTTCCTAAGTTTTTCTTGTACCCTCTACCACCAAGTTTTCTTCCCTTAAACTGTAGCTCCAACCTTGTACTCACCCATTCATTTCTTATGTGTCTTTTACTTTCTCAGGGCTATCTTCTGTATGTTTTCTTACCCCTTAATTAACTTCTGTGCCACCTGTCTATAATATTCAGGGAGCAGAGGACTAAATGGGTTTTATCTGTAGGACTTGCAGAAGAATAATGTTTCAAATAATTGATGAGTCTGTACCCAAAACTATCTGAAAACCAATACTATTGTAAACTTATTCAGAGGCAAAACATCTGGGTTTTTTTTAAACATCTATTTCAAAGATTTGTTCTGCGTTTTTCTGTGCACCCTGTTAGAAAATGTACAAAATTAACATGTTTAGTGTTTGGCTTCTTTGTGATTTTCTGAGAAATTAATATTTGGTTTTTTCTAAAGGAAGAATATTTGAATGGATGTATAATTAAAGACATTAAAAGAAATAATTCAGAAATATCTAATGAAATGCAATTATTGGAGAAGTAGTGAAAAAAACCTGCTCTGATGATCAGTTGTTGAGTGCCGTAACTCCTTCCTAGTTAAATGGGTTTTGTATTTTAATTTCCCCCAGCTCACATACAGACTTTCTTTTTCTAACAACACTCTAGCCTACTGAAGGATCCTTATCTTATTTATTATAATTGACCAGTTCTAGTCCAGATATTGCTTCAAGAAATTTCATTATTGATTGGCCTTTAAACCTTGTAGTGACTGAATTTACATTGCTATTCTTACACTGGCAGTCATACTTGGCTTTATACCTTTTCTACGGCTGCTTTTAATCTATATCTGTCCTCTTGTTCATCTGTTTCTTTTGCTTCAGTGTCATTCTTCCTTGCAGTATAACATTAAAATCTGTGAATGATTAATGCTTGCCAAGACACTGCTTTTAATTTATTCCTTAAGATTTCCCATAACATAATAAGAATCATACAGCTCCTTAGTAAGCAAGAAATGTAATTGCATATGTAAATCTGTGCACAACTGATGCTATTTGCATGTTTAAAGTTGCCCATGTACTTCCTTCCGCTTCAAATCTGGGTCATGGAGGGGGAAGAATATGCTCATGATTATAGCTGTTTCAGAAGGCTTCACTAGCAGTTTTTTTGAATAAAAACCATGAATCAGCTTCTATAGTGTTCAGAATTCATTTCATTTGCATTCTCCAAATGTTTGTGAAATCAAGTTTTTGTTCAGAAGAATGTTCAGTGCTAAGTAAAATATCAGAAATAAGGGTGTGAATGCATGTTTGCATGAGCATTGACACTGGAAGTATTTACACAGCCATCTGGACTGCCCTGGAGGTTTGGGAGACATTAAAAAAATATCATGCAATCTGGCAATTGTAAATGGAGTGCAAATAGCGAGTAGCACAGTGGTGATAGTTTCAGTATTAGTAGCGTGAGTCATTCAAGAGCAACCCATGGAATGAAATTTCAGTAACTGCTACTCCTAATTCACTGTCAGCCAGAGTTTGTCAAGCTGGAAAAAAATACTGTTTTAAAATAATGAGAATGTCTGTAGAATTCCCTGCTGAAGTAATCAGGGTATGAGTATATTTGTAAGAAACTTGCCATTATTCAGAAACATTTCCAGCTTTTACAAAACTATTCATCACTTCACTTTGAATAACAAGTAAAACAGTTAAATACCTATTTCTGAAATGAGTTACTATAAAAACCTCAGAAAGAACGGTATGAATATTGGATTTTTTAATGTTTTTCTTATGACATGCCTAGCTACAGAAAGAAAATGCTGTAGCAAAAAACCAGATGTGGGCAGAGTACAAATGTGTGTAAATTTAGGTTTTAGATAGTTCATCCTTAAGAGATCACTTTAAAGGTGCCAGTAGCCAAAATGAACTGCTCCGTTTGGCTTTATTATAACCATGACATTAGTTAATGTGATTGGCATAAACATGGGTAACAGAGTTACTTGGTCCCAAGCCGTGATTGCTTGTTGCTAGTGAGTTGTCCCAAAGCACTCTGGCACAAATTTGGCCTGTTCCAACCAGCACTCTCCTCAAACAGCTCCTGGGCTTGGCTAGATACTAAGTACAGTCCAAGGTTCATTCCCAGTACATAGTTCCCATGCAGCAGCCTTGTGTTGGAGACTTTTTTGATTTATTACCATAGATGGGGCCTTTCCCAGGTGGATTGCCATGGTTTAACTAGTACAGATGCAGCCTAAAAGCTCAGAATGCAGATTAGCGCTGTATTCATCACAAGTTAGTGCAGTTTATTGTGTGGTCAACAAATCTACTAATTTTGCCAAAATCTGCAATAGTGGAACTCAAGTGCTGTTGTAGAGCTAAGGAAGACGAACTTCAGCAAACTTGGGCATGAATGTCATAAGGTAAAATCTACTCTATGTGGATTTCTTGCCTGACCCTTACTTGGTGAGTACCCTTACTTATTTAGTAAGTACACAATCTCAGACAATACTACAGGAAGCCTTTAGTGTTGCTAAAGTGCATGCTGCTTTCCTCAAGTGGACAAGCTTTTAGTTACTGCTCATCTATGGGCAGAAAAGGTGGCATTGAAGATGTACTTGTTTGAATGTTAAGCCATGATAAAATGATTCTTAAGTGGAAGCTCATACCAGTCATTACTAACAGCAGAAGAAACCTTCGTCTGAAAAGAGAAAGGAAGTAATTGAAGAACATGGTCCATATGTATCTTGTTCATGAAAATTTGTTATTACTTCTGTATATCTTTAGGGATTAATATATCTTTTCCTATCCCCTACCTTTATGTATATTTGTAAGGAATTAAAGAATACCTTGCCTGTCTCAAACACTGTTAATGCCACAAAACGGATTTGCCTTAAGATGTGGTAGCCACCAAGGCAACAAGTTGAGATAAGCACAAAAGAAATGACTTTGTGCTAATTCCAGGCCTGGTGGAGGCCAGATCTGGTTTGCACATCCTGATTAACATATCTAAATGAAAATCCCCACTGTTGATAACATGAGATAAAGAAAATCGTAGTACCTAAAGTAGGCCTTAGTGACAAGGTAGCTAAAGTAGGCCTTAATGACAAGGCAGCTAAAGTAGGCCTTAATGACAAGAATGACCATTGTCTTAGTAGAACGATGTGAACCTACACCTGTGTACCTAGCTGTGTACGTACACCTGTGTACCTACCTGTACGTACCCACCTGCATAGTAGATAATTATACAATCATTAATGGAAAAAGGGAAGTCGAACTCATGCTTGGGTGAAATACAACAATAATGAAAGGGAACTCGAACTCATGCTTGGATGAAATCAATAGAACAATAGCAAAGTAATGATTAACATATGATTATACCATGGTTATGTAAAAGAAGAGTATAAAAATGTATCCATCTCAGATCCATGTCGGAGTCAGATTTGGGTCTGTACCCTGACTCCCAGAGCTCTTCAATAAAAGCACCCATATAATCATTCAGTAATTATGTGTTTTCTATGCTAACACTGTGACAAACTTTATATACATATTGAAGATCACCTCGGACAGGCAGTATCTGCAGCCACCTGACCCACCACCCCAGGCCTTCCTTGCTTTGCATGTAAATTAGGAATACACCTGCATGGGGACCTGGAATTTGGACTGCACAAAGGTGGTACCCTGAGATGAACAACTTGGGACCCCCACCACTGAGAAACCCAGGGTGAAGAAGGACCAAAGGGACACTGCCATATCCATGGGTGGTGATTATCTCTCCTTTCTGTCTCTCTCCCCCTCACGTCTCTCTCTTCCCTTCACTATCTTTCCCCCCCTTCCTATTTCTTTCTCCTAATTATCATCAAATAAAACACTGAAATTATTAATGTTTTATTGTCTTTTGGCATATGGCCTCATTGGCACCTTAAATTGGGCAGAGGCACCTCTCACAAATCAGATCCCAACCGTATTTTTAAATTTTTTTTTCCAGTGAAGAAAGATGTAGAAGAACTCCCAAGGAAAAAATATTAGTATCTCCATTTAGGTTCACCTTTTTGCATGGATAGAAGTAATGTTATATTTTTTCCCATGGACAGTCCTTTAAGTAAAACATAAGGCATATATGGTGTTTATCTCTAACTGAAAATAACCATCTTGTCTTAAGATATTTTACATCTTGCATCTTATCCTCCAGGCTGCACATTTCAAAGTATACACTAATATTTTGCCAAAACTTGGGCCATTATATACTAATATATTAAATACCAATACACTGAATTTGTGTAACAGTTTCACAGAGTGATGCAATCAAAAAATAATTTAACTCTTTTTTATTAAGGGTTATTATTATTGCTATCATCACCATCAGCATCATCATTAACATGATCTGAAGAATGACACAGAATTATGGCAGCAAATATATTTGTAGATTCTCACAGAAAAGGAACTGAAAGTAAAAATATCTTCAAAAGTTGTTCCTTCAGTACGCATGGATGCATCATGCCTGAATCACAAAACAGACATAGATGTAGAGTCATCTGAGGCCCAGTATTAGGACCCTAATTTTATCAACAATTTCTTTGGAGAGTTCCCTTGGTATTTCAATTGCTCTAAGTATTGAAATTGCCTTAATCTTTCAAGTACTTTTAGTTCCACGAGTTTAAGGAAAAGCTGCTCCTCAGTGGATTTTTTTACACTTCTAAGGAGTCTGAACTTGCAGCTAATTCCACAGTACTAAGCTACAAGACCATTACTGTTGGCTAAGCTGCAGCTGAGTTGGGTGAAAAACATTACTGTGCTTAATTGACTTGGACTTATCACATGCCACCTACTCCCAAGGTCACTGATCCACCACCGTAATCAGGTTATTTATCATTTTAATTATCTTTAATTATTATTGAGAGTGACAACATTGTTCACAAAAACTCATCACTCAAATTGCTTATGCTAAGGGAAAGCATTTTCACAGGTGCATAGTTAGCAGGTTTTACTAGAAAAACTGATGAAAAGAGACAGTGGGAAAAAAAGACAGAGGCAAGGCAAAGCATTGCTTCATATGGAAGAGCCAAATAAGTGACATTCTTAATCTCTGGTAGGACAAGTTCAGATGTGGTAGTGGGAGAGAAGTGCCAAAGGCTGGGAATCAGATACGGAAATTAAGCTGGTTCCAGGAGAAAACTCTTGTCCTCTGGAGAAGACATTCAAGCAGCAAAGAAATATTCTGAAAGAAATGACAGAAAAGACCAGATGAACATAAAAATTATCCAAGAACTTTGTCTATTTCTGGCCAAAAAGCAAGTTGAAATCACTAAAATTAACATTTGCTGTTACAGCAGTGAATTCTTGTTAAGATGAAGCAGTGATTCACAAGGAATGGAAGCCTTGTTCATTTACATGTAAAAAAATACCTTTAATTAGGTTTGGCTGAAAGCTGCTGCACCTAATGCTCTAGGCATTTTCTAAATCAAGGAAGCAAAGGAAGACAGAGAAGGAAAAATAGCATTTTAAATGCCATTTGCATAGACTTGCAGGCTACAGAATTTGAGGATGCACATACTTCTAGATTTTGGCTCTCACGAAATAGGGAATACACTTGTAAAAAATAATCTGAGAGACTCAACATGAGCCAGCCAAAACAAATAAATAAGAGAACTGGCTCAAAGGAGAGAAGTTATTACCTGAAGTGAACAGAAAAGAAACAACAATCTTAAAGCTAACACATCTATTTTGTGCCATATAGATAGTATTCAACTTAGAAGAGAAAGAAGACAAGTAGAGATGGAGGGCCATGAAAATTATTAGTGGCCTGAAATACCTCTCCTATGAGGAAAGACTGAGAGAACTGGCACTGTTCAGCCTGGAGAATGCTCTGGGATGATCTTATAGCAGATTTCCAATACCTGAAGGGGCCTACAAGAAGGCTGGAGAAGGACTATTTACAAGGGCATGTAGTGATAGGACAAGGTGTAATGGATTTAAACTGAAAGGGAATAGGTTTAGATGTGATATAAGAAGTTCTTCACTGCGAGGGTGGTGAGGCACTGGAACAGGTTGCCCAGATAGACTGTGGGTTCCCCATCCCTGGGAGTGTTAACCCCTGGGAGCATTCAAGTCCAGGTTGAATGGGACTTTAAGCTACATGGTCTAATAGAAGATGTGGCTACCCACAGCAGAGGGGTTGAAACTAAATGATCTTTAGGGTCATGTCCAAACTAAACCATTCTATGATTCTCTGACTCTATGGAGGGAAAGGAAGGAGTGTATTGCTGCAGAGCAATGCAGAGGGAAAGGTTATGTCAGTAAATTAATCAGAGTCAGTCTGCCTAGTTGTAGATGCTGAGGGCAATGGTGTGAAAGGGAAGGAAAAGGAGAAGGACAGGAGGAGAATGCTATGAGGATCAGCTTCCTGCAGAGAAGAGCGCAAGGCTGATAGATCCTGCTGTTTCATCTGATCAGAGTGATGCTGCTGAACTGGTTCCTCAGATGAAGTAAAACAGATGCACCTCATTGGTTTGAGTGGAATCATTCTAATATATGTTGTAATTTCTACTGCTTGCTTATGAAGTTCTAGTCACAAGTTGCTGGAGGAATGGTGCTTTGGTTAACAGAGGATGAACTTCAACTGCTGGTTTCTCCTACTCTGAATCAGTATTAAACTCACACATGTAATATGTTTTAAGCATGTTAATGTGAGCAAACAGATTTAAATTTCTTTCAGTGTTCAAAATGTTGAAAACCAGCCTCCCTCTTGTACTTGCACTTCCTGGGATTTGTGACAGCTCAGTTGTTGAGCAGCTATGTCATGATCTGTGTCAAGAAATTCATCTGTCAATAAAGCCTCAAACTTTCTTGTTTTCAGTAAAGATTTTTGGCACCTGATTGAATTCTCCCAATCTGGTTCTCAGCATTTGCCTTCTTCTCAGACAAATCTGGAAATGAACCTGGAAAGGGACAAAAAGAATCACAGGAAGGGTTTCTACAGGTATGTTAATTGGAATAGGAAGAACAAAGAAGGCGTACCCCTGATAAACAATGCTGGTAAATTGCTAACAATTGATGAGGAGAAGGCTGAGGTACTCAACAATTATTTTGCCTCTATCTTCACTAGTGATCTATCTTACCACAACTGTCGAGTGGATGGACATCAGGACGGGGACTGGGGGAGCAAAGTCTCTCCCACTGTAAGAGAAGATCAGGTTCTTGATGACCTGAGGAACCTGAATGTATGTAAACCTATGTACTGGATGACATGCATCCCAGAGTCCTGAAGAAATAGTCAAATGTCATTGCCAAACCACTCTCCATGATATTTGAAAAGTCATGGCAGTCAGGCGAAGTCCAATGTGATTGGAAAAGGGGAGACATTGTACCTATCTTTAGAAAGGTTAGAAAGGAGGACACAGGGAACTAATGACCTGTCAGCCTCACCTCTGTGCCTGGGAAGATCATGGAACAGATTCTCCTAAAGGCTCTGCTAGGGCACGTATAAGACAAGGAGGTGATTTGGGATGGCCAGCATGGCTTCATCACTGGAAAGTCCTCTACGACCAATCTGATCACCTTCCATGATGGAGGAACTACTTGAGGGGACAAGGAAAGGGTATGGAAGTCATTCATCTAGACTTCCGTAAAGCCTCTGACATGGTCACCCACAACATCCTTTTCTCTAAATTGGAGAGAGATAGATTTGATGAGTGGACTGTTAGATGCATAGGAAAGTATTTGTACAGTCATATCCAGAGGGTAGTGGTCAATGGCTCAGAGCCCTGATGGACATCAGTGACAAGTGGTGTCACTCAGGGTTCCAGACTGGGACCAGTGTTATTTCATATCTTCATTAATGACATAGACATAGGGATCGAGTCCATCCTTAGCAAATTTGCAGCTGACACCAAGCTGAGTGGTGCAGTTGACACTCCTGAAAGAAGGGATGGCATCCAGAGGGACCTGGACAAGTTCAAGAAGTGGTCCATGGGAATCTCTTGATGTTTAATAAGACCAAGTGCAAGGTGGTGCACCTGGGTCAGGGCAATCTCCATTATAAATACAGGTTGGGGGAGATGGACAGATTGACAGCAGCCCTGCTGAGAAGGACTTGGAGGTGCTGGTGGATGAGAGGCTGGACATGAGCTGGAAATGTGTGCTTGCAGCCTAGAAAGCCAACCCTGTCTTAGGCTGCATCAAAAGCAGCATGGCCAGCAAGTTGAGGGAGGTGATTCTGCACCTTTACTCCACTCTGGTGAGTCCCAAGCTGGAGTAGTGTGTTCAACTCTGGGGTTCTCAGCACAAGAAAGACATGGGTCTGTTGGAATGCTTCCAGAGGAGGGCCACTAAGATTATTGGAGGGATGAAGCACCTCTCCTATGAGGAAAGGCTGAGAGAATTTGGTTTGTTTAGCCTGGAAAAGAGAAGGCTTTGACGTGACCTAATTTTGGCCCTACAGTACCTGAAGGGAGCCTGCAAGAGAGATGAAAAGGGACTTTTTACAAGAGCTTGTAGTGATAGGACAAGGGGGAATGGATTAAAACTAAAAGAGGGTAGGTTTAGATTAGATATTATGAGGAAGGTCTTTGCTGTGAGGATGGTGAGGTGTGGATGCCTCATCCCTGGAAGTGTCCAGGGCCAGGTTGGATGGGGCTCTGAGCAACCTAATCTTGTAGAAGGTATCCCTGACAATGGCAAGGGGTGAGACTTGGAACTAGGTGATCTTTAAGATTGTGTCCAAGACAAACCACTCTATGTTTCTGTGTTTCTATGACTTGCTCAGAGGTCTGAATTGGTGGCAGGGAGTTGAAGCAGTGAGGAAGGATAAGGACATGGTCAGCTCTCTGCTGTCAAAATGCCTGTGAAGCCACAGCTTGAGACACTTTTCCGTGTGCCTTCCAAGCTTTTTTTGCCCACATATCTCTCTAGCAGAATTTTCTATTTTAGGTTTTTTGCTGTGTCAGAAATCTTGCTTTTAACCCAATGTTTACTTTCACCCACAAAAAAATAATTGCTGATCAGCAAGTACTGCCTCCCCCTCTGCAGCCCATCATATTAAATCCTTGAAGTAATCCTCTTTCACCAAAACACCTGCCTATCAACATAGTTAAATAAAATGATTTCTCTCTCCTGTTCAATTTAAAACACTTGTCTGCTGCCTTATGCTTAGTAGCATATTTCACTTTTGTGAGTTAGGCATTGCAGGTTGACTTGTGGATTCAGTGCCCATTTTTTGCTCATTCTAGTTGTTAGCAATCTACAGGGCTTCAGAAAATCATACTTTAATGCTGTCACTTCTTCTGGCTGTTTATATCCAGAAGGCCCATGGCTTGACTCTTGCTGCCTCCACTGGCAGGAAAAAAATGAATCTCTGCTGCTCTCTCCTATCTTGCTCCTTTGGCCCTTCTTGACCCAGTGTGTCCTGATCTCTTCCAGTGCAGTTCTTGTTGTGGTTGTGCCACATCAAGGAACCAACATGGCTGAAAATATTCTGCAAAATTTGCAGATCAGCATCTCCATCTAGTTTACCATGCAGCCTCCTGAAAGCATGAGCTGACATGTTTCAGAGGTAGGTGAGCACAATGAGGCCAGGACTGCAGAAGTTGTTCCTCCATGGAGGAAATGTCTGCAAGACTGTGCATGAGAAACTCTGCCCAGGGCATGGCCAGACTGACAAATGACCTTTACCTTGTAATACCACAGGGCTGCTGGATCACATCCACAGCCTGGTATTCCCATGGCCACAGAAAGATTACTGTAGTTACCTTTGCTAAAGATGCTCCAAGAATTTTGCCTCTGAAAATCAGCCTACTTCTTCTTTGTGTCTCTTTCAGGTTGCACTTCAAAAGCACAAGGGACTTCATTGCATCAGCTAGATGTGTAGTTCTTTCATCATCTTTGAAAAGGTATCCTTCTCGCTTAAATATAGAATTTAGGGAATGTGGACAGCTCCAGAGAAAAATTTGTCCACTAAACAATTGTTCATTTTTTGCTGAAAGCTGAAGAAATTTCTCAAAACCTGGAAGATATCCTTCCCCCCTCCCTGCCCCAGAGCAACAAAATTAGCTTGTTTTAATTCAAGTTCTGTTGAGCATGGAAGCTATATTTACCAGTCAACCTTTTACTCAGGTTGTTGTTTTTGTGGCTAATGTTTTTGTTTGTACATGAAAAGCAAGGAAAGTTCCCTAGCTGTGTAACCTTGAGGGGTATTTTTTATTCTGAGTGTGACTACTTTTCCAGACAGCACTAATAAACATTGTTACTGTCTATAGTATAATCCCTTTAAAGTGCCTTTCCCTGCTACTGCGGTTGTGAATGATTTCCTTTAGGGAAAAAATAATAATCCTTTTTTATTCTGGTCCTTCACTACTATCTAAGTATTTGCTTTACAGCAGTGCTGCAGGTTTCTAATTTGAGGCTAATTAAATGCAGATGCTGAGTAAAACCAAGGGTGTGATTTGCAAGAAGCACAACACTTGTGGGGATGTGAAAAATGAAACAAATGAAAAACATCCATTACAGCTAAGGCTGGAAGGCAAAATTCTCTGCCAGTGTTAGTCCACTGATTTATGGGGTGATGACAGAGAAGCCTCTGTCTAATAAATGTGATTCTTAATGTCAATGAACATACCAACAGCAAGAGCAGGAGTGTGGCAATGCTTCGCCTAAAGCATGACTGGTACTCTGAGGACTGTGTTTGCTTATTGCAGCTCATCACCTTGTAGGGGCTCCCAGGACCTATGGGAACCCCACTGTGGGCTGAAATGCCTGGTGTGGGGAACAGTACTAGTGGTGGAATTTTTTGTCTTCATTGTGATAGGCTCCTGTCCCTCATTTGCATGTGTACACTGCTTCTCTGACCTTTGGGGCCAGGCAGGAGAACTCTCCTGGTAGGGAGAACCCAAGGAACCCACAGACTGCTTCTGTGTAGAGAAGGTGATAGTAAAACTCAGGCAAGAACCCTCTGTCATTACAGGTGGAAATGGGAAGTCATGAGATGGATTAGTGTTTATTACTGCAGGTCTTCAGCTACATGGCTGAATTGTTGGTAGTGGAGAAGTAAGTTGATTTTCTCTGCCCTTACTATTTAGTCAATAGTTGTTCTTGGTGAAACTTGTCCAGTTTTTAAGCTAATTAATATCTTGTAACAAAATTGCTATCAGTCACCTTGGCCCATGAAAAAAATATTTGAGAACATATTTTGAAAGTGGTTGTATTTTCTGGCTAAAGAGGATCACAATTGCAAGGAGTTACTTGATTTGCCTTCACTTCCTTATCTACTGCAGAGGACATCATGAATAGAGAATATTGTAAAGTAAAGGTACTTAAAGATCATAGTTAACAGTGCCTTTACCAGTCTCCTGTAGTCTAGTGGCACTGGAGTGATCTTTTCTTGTGTGGATGGCAAGTGTTGTGACAACATAGACAGGTGTGCATATAAAGTACTGGCGATAAGCATAACATGGGCAATGGAAACCATTTACTGCAACACTGTGCAAGGCAATCCTAAGTGACTATGTGACCGCAAGCAGTCTCTTTTTTATAATAACTATTTTTTTACATATGGTTTTATTATCCACAGTTTCAAAACTCTCTTTTCCAAAGTTAGAGACAGCATTTGGAAAGAAGCACAGGGAAGCACAATCCTATTCCTGCCCATACAGCCTCACACATATAAATATAAATGTTTCTTCCGAGAAAGGGGTGAGATAGTCAAGTTTTCACTTTGCATTTTTGTGGTTGGGGTCATGTATGATAATCAAGGTGCACCTGTAAAACAAGATCAGTGATGATAGCAGATTATATAGTGTCTGAAAATTGTACCCACTGTTGTGATGCCTGGATGCACACAATGAGCTGAAGCTTGTGCTATAAATGCATGGAAAGGGTCAGCTTCCAGCCTCAGCCACCTCAGTGGCCTCTGGGAAGCAATTTTTGATATATAGTGAGGATAGGACAGGCGGGTTGGTGATGCTGTTTAGGCTGAAGATGGGGATCTATCTACCTAAAGACCATATCCACAAGCTCACAGTGTGTCATCTGCCGTACAACTTGCCCATGCAGCATGCAGCTGCTGCTGCATAGGGATTTTAAAGAAACATTCACCCCTCCAAAATAAGTTTACAGGTTTTATTTTCATTTGTGTCTTATAGTGCTTAGACCACACGGATGCAAAAATAACTTTCCCCTCATGTTCTCTTTTAACAGCCTGTGCAGTCCATTCACTTCTCTTGAGACAGTTCCAGTTTATGTAACTAACCCCTTGGTGCATACCATGTATGGATCCATACAAATAACTTGTAATGTTTAATTAAACTAAACTGTAATCAACAGATTTTATCTATTGACTACTGTATGCCAGGGAAGCTTTATCTGCTGAAAATTAACAGTAAGATTGGCTTGACTTTTAAAGGCACCATGTGAGTTTCTCATTAGCCTTATTATAATTTCTGAACCATAAATATGTAAATGATGAGTTTCACGTGGGAGATTTAATTCTGTGCTCTTATTTCTGATTAGCTGGAAATACACTCTGGCTCAGTTAAAACCTGTCATATGAAAGGTGGAGTCACATAAGGAAATAGTAAAAAATTGTGTTACCAACTCAGCCTCCAATAAGAATTTTTTATGGTTGTATGCATTTTTTTGATGCATTTGTACAATTCTCCTTTATTCCTTTACAGGTGAGCCCATGTAAAATACAGAACGGATTATTGTTGCAGTGCTGGTGACATCAACCCTTATTTCATTACTATTATTGCAGTGGTTATTCATCATCACTATTATGATGATTTAAATAAGTTTAAAAAACACATTCTTTCTCTGTTCATCAGTTTTCCTCTATTGTTATGAGCCTCTTGACATTTGCAATTGCTAGGCAGTCAATTTAAAGTCTAACAGAGAGAAAAATTCCTTAGTAAATCAAATGCAAGCCTGCGTTTTCTGATTTATAGTCATTCTACAATGCAGTAAAAGAAAGACTTGCTTCAATTCATATACCTTTTTTTTCTTTCTTTTTTTTGTATTTATTCTGCAATGTGAACAAGGGTACAATCCTCTCAAAGTGTTATTTTCCCTCTGCTATGGGCTGAGCAGTATGACCGAGCCTCTTAATTTGTAGACTATTGTCAAAATGTCTTTTCATTTTAGGAACAATCCATTTAGTGAGACAAAAGAACTGGTTTTTAAATGCTTTTGAGAAAGCCTCATGTGAAGGTGGAGGTGGCAACAGATGAGTGCCAACATTTTGCATCAGGTAATTTTAAAGACCAACCACTGGGTTCCATCCCAGGGGATGCACAGAGCCAGGCTCGGCCCTTGGCTTTGTGCAGAAGCACAGCAGTGGTTGGGATCACACATCTGCAAAGATGAGGTGCAAACACAACAGCATGCACCCCATGTGTGCCAGTATTCAATATGAATTTGTTATGACCATTTTTTGAATATGTACAAAACCAAGCACAGATGAAAGCAGTGTTTGTAATATTAACTGAGGTCATGGCACTGTCCACATGATCCACACTGAGCCGATTGGTATCAAAGGTGCCACTACATAAACATTGTGAAAAATGTACCAAGCAGAAAGGTAAGAATTTTCCTCTCTTTCTTGGGGAAAGCACTGTTAAGACTTCTTTACACTTAGAAAGACAGCCAAATATATCCAAAGAAGATTATATTCCAAGAAATGTGGAAGAGATATGCACAAACTACAGCTGGCAGGGGCTCTTCATTAGTATAGAAGCATAATTTAGGCATTGTTTAGATGTTGTTTTGACTTGGGATTTTTGGCCCTGCCTTTGTCTTTTATTGGTCTAACTGTGGCTGAATACAGAGCTAGGGGAGGAAAGAATGGTCATGCAATTTGTACATGCTTGGGGCAGATGTCAATTGTAGTTGTTCATTTTCAGAATCCTGTGTGAAGGATCACTTAACTATACATCTGATTAGAAAATGAAAACAACTATTAATTGCAAATTCAAAGGTTGTGTGTTGTAGGGACAGAGGACTTTGTGCAGTGTGAAAGCGAGTGTCATCTTCAGAAGCTCCTGTGAAAGGGGCTTGGAAATTGGCCAGATGTTAAGGGACTGGTTTTATTGAGGTGAACAGATATACTTACACCAGCAGGATCTGAAGACCAAGTGTGTTAGTGAAATCAGTGCTTTTCTTGCTCTGCCCTTGTGTGCTTTACAAAATACAAATATTTGCTGCAGTAAAGCAACACTTTATTAAATAGTCTAGGAAATGTTAAAACCACAGATATGGCAGATCTGGGCAGAGTGAACAGGGTCTTTCCTAAGCTACTAGAGGAAACTTCATTTTAATCCTTTACATAAAGTGGTCAGCCAATTTAGAAGTAGTTCCCTTCTGCTCTCCCTTCCCTTCCTGCACTATGCTTCTGAGAAGGCAGTCGAGACCTGCACTTTATAGATTTAAAGTCTTGTTTCAAGTTTAAATGTACTCATGGTAACATGAATAGGCTTTGTTTTGCTAGACTGAACACAATGCACTTCTCATGGGATGGCTTTTCTGTGCCCTACATGCCTGTGAAGCCTGTTTCTGCTTTGATTTTGAGTATTTCTCTCTTGACAAGTTAGGACCAGGAGACTACTCAGCAAATTGCTCTATTTTTTTTAGTTTTTTTAGTCTCTGCTCTACTGGTCACCAGCTTCCCTGATCATGGACTGCATGGCAGTTTAAGACACTTGCTTAAGTCAGTTCTGCCCCACATTTAGGCCCAGCAGATAATTGCTCATCTGCTGTGATAAAAGACAAAAATTATGTCCAACACTGCTGGCAGCCAAGTTGCTGTCCTACTTAAAACATGAAAACAGAAGGAAACAATAGAAACCATTTCCATAAAATAAGCCCTGCTAGACAGCAATGCAAAAGGCACTTCCAGAAACATAAAAATTAAACCATGTATGCTTCTACTCTGAAGAAAGCCTAGTTTGCTCTCTTTACTCTCCCTTCCCACCCTAATTCTACACAGGAGCCAGATTTGTACCAACAATGTTATGATGCAGAATTTGCTAGGCTGTAACCCTGGCTGCCAAATTTGTTAATGGAATTCCCCATCAAGACAAAATTCTTCTATAATCTCTCTACAATGTGAGCAGACTGCGCCATTCCATATCTAAGTTTACGGATTTTCCTTCCAATGTCCAATACTTCACATTGATTGCAACCCCAAGCAGGGTCTGCCACCATTCTGTTTTTGAAAATCAAAAACAAAGTACCCACTAGCTCTCAATGTTCAGTCAGCTCTGGCAGCAATGGGATACTGACTCAAGCCAAGAGAAAGGGAAAGCAATGTAGACAGGGAATCTTGTGTTTTCAGGCTGAAATGCCAAAGATTATTGATATGATTTATAAGCATTTAGGATTCCATATGAAGTGTAAAATGAGACTGATTATGTTAATCCTAGTATAGACCATCTTTTAATGTGGCTATATTTCATCTTTTTTTCCACTTCTGGTCTTGCAGACTCTCTTCCTAGCATCAGGTGAACAAGGTCAGCACAGCAGCCACATGGACAATTAATATCAACTGAAATATACCCTACACATTTTTCTAGCATTTAATTCATCTTTCCAATGTCTTTCTGCA
>NW_008672151.1:19036-30893 GCF_000695815.1 Acanthisitta chloris | reverse complement strand
CAGGAAAGTCTGGCCATCATGACAACAGATACATGCACTTTTTTACTTAGCAGTTTTCACATCTCCCTCACTAACCAACAAATGTGTGATTTGTGTGACTACAGCAACACTGAAACTACAGCTACAAGCTTTCAGTGTGCTGTTGCTGAGAAATAAAGAGGTATCTGTCTATGCCAGTTTAGTCTTTTAAGAAGGATGAAATATGTTTGTAATTTTGAAGCCAGGTTTTCAAATACTGCCTGCTTAGGGCATGCTCTAAAAATACGAAGCCTGAGGTTTGTTTGGAAAAGCAAGAAGTCAATACTGTCATTAAAAACTGTGTGCACATACCAAATATCTACAGAAACATGGTTACTGAGATATATGGACATGAGCTTTGCCTACATATCTGATCATAACATGAGTAAAAATAATGATATGAGTGTTTATTTTTGTAAAGAGTCTGAGTTGTTGACAAATTGGACTTTCATGCTGTAGTAGTAAATACAGGCAATTCAAAGATGCTTTAAATGAAGGTACCATTAAGGCAGTCCCTTGGCCCCTCTGCAAAAAGCTGGGGACAGACCCAGGTACTTAAGCACTTCAGATAGAAGGAGTACCTGACCGACCATGAGAGCCCATTGCAAAGGCCAACAGTCTTCACAACAGAAGCCTCTGCAGAGCTGCAGCTGATGTCTTGGCCTCTTCTAGGTGGCCCTTTTAATAGGGCTTATCTTTGTAAATTACATTCTCTTGGCTTGCTTTATTTTGTTTTTAATGGTTACTTGTCTAACCACTGTCACTCTGTAACATCCTCTCTTGACCCCCTCTGGCCTTGCTCTTCAATCTTTATTCAACAAATATGTGAGAGAACATTTCAGAGAATAATAATCTGAAAGAGAGAGAAAGAGAGACAGAGAGCAATACACTCACAAGTTAGGTTGAAACAGAAGAGGCTTGCTGATAATCAGGGTGACATCAGAGCTCTGGATCTAGTCTCAAAGTATTTTAATATAAGTTGCCTGTGGTTGCAGGGTAAAAGAACACATTTGCTTTATGTCTGCAGAAGTGAGTTCATACTAGGATTATTTGCTCCACTATGTTTTTCATGCATGTTATTGTTTTGTGTGTCTCTCACATACTTGCTAGATGCAGTAAAAAAAAAACAAAAACCGCTAAGTAAAACAGTAATTCCACCTTGTTCTATTTGGGTTAGTATCACAGTCTATCAGATGATGTTTTTTCCCTCATATTCAGCACACTCATGTCTTCCTCACTTGTTTTTCCAGGGACTGAATGTCTGTGCTTGCTTGCATGGCTGTACGTGGAGCAACAGAAGTAACCAACCTACTCAGGCAGAGTCTTCAATGCCAATTGAGAGTATTGCTTGAGGAGCAATTGCTTCAAATGTGAGCAAAGACTGTAAATTTCCTCTCCTTTTTCTTCTGACATGCACAATTTTTGCTTATGCTCTTGTGGTTCTTGCATAATAAGGTCACCTATTGCAATGTTTCATTTATGAATATACAGGAACATCTTTCTAGAGGAGCTGTTCTCTTTGACTATCCTTTTTTCACAGACTTTGTCAGATTGGAATGGGGCTTCAAATGTGAGCAAAGACTGTAAATTTCCTCTCCTTTTTCTTCTGACATGCACAATTTTTGCTTATGCTCTTGTGGTTCTTGCATAATAAGGTCACCTATTGCAATGTTTCATTTATGAATATACAGGAACATCTTTCTAGAGGAGCTGTTCTCTTTGACTATCCTTTTTTCACAGACTTTGTCAGATTGGAATGGGCCACAGTGGGTCATCTGGTTCAACCCCCTGCTTAAGCAGGGTCATCGCACATGACATGACACAGAATTATGTCCAGATGGTTCTTGAATATCTCCAGTGAGGAAGAATCCGTGACCTCTCTGGGCAATTCGGTTTCAGTATGCAGTCACTCATACAGTAAAGAAGTTCTTCCTCACGTTCATTTTCTGTGCACCAGTTTCTGCCCATTACCTCTTGTCTTACTGGTTTGCACCACTGGGAAGAGCCTGGCTCCATCTTCTTGGTAGCCCCCATTCAGATATTTGTGTACATTAATGAAGTCCCCTCTCAATCATCTCTTCTCGAGGCTGAACAAGTCCAACACCCTCAGCCTATTTTGAATTTATCTATAAAACACTGGTGAGATCTAGAGACTTGTCCTATTCTTGCCCCACTGCCCCCCATCCCCCACATGTTTCTTCACTGATACAAACTGCACAAAACCCTTCAGATTAAGAGGGATTCTCTAAAATAGTATTTCTTTGCTTAATACACACAGAATTGGAGTTTATATAATTTTACCCTAGGAGTCCTTTGTTGAGATTGCACCGACTGGAATAAAGTGGAGGTGTCTCCACACAGTTTCCTGGACAAGGAAGTGGCTTCTTCAGAAATGATATTTTCATCAATATTCCTTAACTGTTTGTTGGATTCCAAAGCTGTGCATTTCCTGGAAAAATGTAAATACCTACTCTGTGTTCTTCTTAAAAAGTTAGGAGAGAAGACAGTCATATGAATTTACTGGTTTTGGTCAGGAAAGAAGTAAAAAAATCTTCTCCCATAATAGGGAGGAATGCCTTTATCCTTTATCAGCCTTTTAATTCTTGTTTCCAACATACTGTCATTTGTCCTCAATTTTGAGAGCTTCACCTGTACTGGAGTCCTGGAGAAAATGGGAAGAATCTTTCCAATTATCCAAGAGAAAAGTTGTAAAATATTAGTACATGCTAGCACATAATGCCAGAAATGTAACATTTTATAATTGCAAAACTTTATCAAGCTAAAAGTATTTAACCTTCAGTTTTTTCATCATCCAACACCATCCTCAGTTTGCAAAGCCTGAGATTGTGTGATTATTTCTGTATTAATTGACCTATTTTTAGATGGGAAACAAGAATAATATCAACAAAGAATCAGAGAATCAGAGAATAATCGGAGTTGGGAAGGACTCCTGAGGATTATCTAGTTCAACTCCTGGCCTTGCACAGGAACATCCCTGAGAATCACACCATGTGCCTTAGGCATTGTCCAAACACTCTTGAACTCTGTCAGGTTTGGTGCTGTGACCACTTCCCTGGGGAGTCTGTTCCAGTCTCCAGACACCCTCTGGGTGAAGAACCGTTTTCTAATATCCAGCCTAAAACTCTCCTAATGCAACTTCAGACCATTCCCTCGGGATGTGTCACTGGTTGCCAGAGAGATGAGGTCAGTGCCTGCCTCTCTGCTTCCTTCTGTGAGGAAGTTGTATGCAGCGATGAGGTCTCCCCTCAGTCTCCTCTTCTCCAGGCTGAATAGAGAAAGTGACCTTATCCACTCCTCCTATGGCTTCCCCTCAAGGCCCTTCATCATCTATGTTGCCCTCCTTTGGATGTTTTCCAATAACTGAACACCTTGCTTATATTGTTGTGCCAAAAACTGCACACTAGTCAAGAAAAGGCCAGACCAGCACAAAGTAGAGTGAGACAAACACCTCCCTTGACCGTCTGCCAATGCCTTGCCTGATGGACCTCAGGACATGGTTGGCCCTCCCAGGGCACACTGTTGACTCACATTCAACTTGCTATCAACAAGGACCTCTAGGTCCCTTTCTGTGGCACTACTTTCCAGCATCTCATTCACCAATCTGTATGTACAGTTAGGGATGCCTTGTCGCAGGTGCAGAATCCAGCACCTGCCCTTGTTAAACTTCATGCAGTTTCACCATAACCCTTTGCATCTGAGCCATGAGCCAGTTGCCCACCCATCAGACATCAGGTAACAAAAGCCACATCAGAGTCTGCCAGCCCTTCCCACTCTCATGCAGGTGCATGTTGATGATTGTGGGATTTAGATCCCCTTTTCAAAAGTAAAAGCTGGTTGAAGATATTGGAAGATACTAGACACTAGGTATTTATCTTCTTTTCTACTTGAGATTCTAGATGCTCAGGTTCCCTGACTTTCTAAGAGAACAGTAGGTGCCTGAGTACTTTCAAGGACTTAGGCATTACAAAGCTTTTGACAACTGCACTTTACATCTGTTTCTGTAGTGAGACAGATCTGACATGCATATAAATGCAGCCAGGGTTGTACAGGAAATGAAGTGAGCTGCTGTTGCATCGAGCATAAAAAAACCCAATGCCATTCTGCTCAGGAAGAACTGTGATGTTTTTACACTTGGTATTATTCAGAATTGCACTGGAAACTAATTGCACTGTATTTCTTTGGCAAATGGAACAGAATTGTAGTTCAAGTCCACAAATGTGACAAAATTCCCCAAAACAAGATGCCAAGGCTGGAGTTTTCTGCCTGGAATACTCATGCAGTGCAATGGCTTCCTTATGCAGGAGCACCTGTGTGCAAGTCATACAAAAAGCTGATCACGAAAGATACCCCAAAAAAATAATTTGGACTGGGAGCCCTGGATTCAAGACTGGACTGCTATAAAATTTTCCTGTGTGGCTTCAGGAAGCCCAGGTTACTCTGTGTCTAAAATTCTCACCTCTAATAGAGGGATAATAGCATTTCTCTTTTTCACAGGGCATGTGCTACAGGTAAGTACTTTAAAGTTTGTGGGGTGTCTGTATGCCAGAGTATGGGGCTTTAGATGTGCTTTACAGCTTTGATGATGAGGAAGTTGTTAAGAAAGTGTTTGGAGAACAGGAGCAATGCTTATCGCTTATTTTTTTCCATGTCTAACATGCATAGAAAATAGCTTTGGTAGTATTTGGAGCACTTAGAGAAGGACTTGTAACAATGTTGGTTTATGTGTCTGGTTTTCCCTTCCAGTCTTAAGGGATCATGCTTAATTAACCTCAGTAGTCCTGTGCAAAAAAAGAATTACAGAAAGTCAGAGATTTAAAAGTATCTTCAAGTAGCTTCTACATATGTAATACGTCTGTGTAATATAAGTATCAAACATACATATACATAACATGAAATTCCTGTTTCTCACTACCTGGAGTACTGCCAGTGAATCACACCTTATACCTTCTAGTTATCCTAGACTGAGGATTGCTCATTGACTTCTTCCCAGGGGAAGGAGGGAAGTAAGAAAACAAGCATGTCTTTTTTTTTTTTCCAAATCTCCCACTAGCCTGATGTCTATTTTTAAATTTGGCAGCTGATAGGAGCTGTTTAGTGATTTTGCTATTAGAGACAGTTTGTGGAAGCAGATCAGTGTGCAGAGTACAGGGGACACACTTGAAGGGACATGATTCATAAATATTTCATAGAGCACTGAAATCTCTAATGTACGTAGACCTAAGTATGCATGAACGTACACACCTCTATTTATATGCATGGGCACATTTATAATATTTTTAGTAGTTTCACAAATCAGAAACACAAATTCACCTGCATTTTAACATAAAAACCAGATATACAAACCCATGGAATTTAACCTGTTCTGTTTATTTTTCTCTTTTCAATTGAAAATATTTCAATACTACTATTGTTCTTTTCACATCTTCAGCTTTGTAGTTGTTGTCTACATGGGTCACTTTTTCTTGAATTCTCCTCTTGTCATGTAAATTATTAGCATGGTCAGCAATTATGAAGTATCTTTGATTATAAAATAAAATGATAAAGACAAAAGCCAGTCAAAGACTGGCCAGGGCAAATTTATGAGTCATTTAAAGTGTGAAACTATCCATTTAACCCTTAACAATATTAATTTTCTTCAGCTTGTATACGTTGTCTGTGGTTAGAGAAGTCATTAATTTAAATAATCTTTTGCAGTCTGAGAAATTCATAATTCAAGAACTATATCAAGAAAAACTTGAAATTATATACTCTTCCTTCTTTTTCTGGAAGAATTCATTGCAGGCTTTCTGCTAAAATTGCAATTGGACTGGAAAGAAGTGCTGAATAAATAAACCTGGAAGGACTCAAGCAATAACTATTTCTTGATTTGCAAAATACCACCATTGAGGTGGATTTAGAAGTAGAGCCCTTGTTTCCTCCATCTATGGCTTGCTCTGGAAATCAAAATAGGGCCTTTTCAGATCTTATAAAAATGAATATTTAATCTGATTCAAATTAAATTGATGGAGTTCTGAGCACCTCTCAAGCCAGACTTTATTGTTTTTGAAGGGTGAATGCTTATTTCAATATTCGTGCAGATACTGACAGCCTTGCTAACTCACTTTGACTGACAGTTCACACAGGGAACTTGCAGGAGAAGAGGGGAACAAATCCTTTTCCATGAAGGTGGGAAAAACTTGTTCCATGGCCTTAGACACAGTCACTCCCAGTGCAGTGACTCAGACAGACACAGGCTGTAGGTGCCCCAGGAAGTCCACACCCTGAGCCCCCCGGAAGGACTTGTGGATGTCCTATGACACAGAAGGAATAAGGCCAAAATATCTCTGCTATCTGCTAAGGTTCTCTGTGGTGTGGCACAATCAGGATTTGTTTAGAATATGGTGGACAGATTAGCCAATACCTGTGTACAGCATATGTGGAAGATAGCTCTGCAGGGAGATCTCTGCTTGAAACTTGCTTTTGTCTGTATCCTGGCAAACACCCATGCTTGTGCTCAAGTGAGAGCAGTGGAGACTAGGGTTTTGATACAGAGCTGTAGGAGCATCACAGAAACCTGCTTATCACCCAGCAACTGGAGGGAGAGGGTGAGAATTTCAGTCTGAGTTATCTGATATGCAACAGGGTGAACTGGCAGCACTGTCCTTGGGACAGTAGAGGTGGATGAACATTTCCATTTTACAGGGTATTAGGTTTTTTTATAGGTTTAATATAGATCCACAGAATCATAGAATGGTTTCGGTTGGAAGTGACTTTTAAAGGTGATCTAGTCCAACTCCCCTGCAATGAGCAGGGACACCTTCCACTAGATCAGACTTCTCAGAGCCCCATTCAACCTGGAGATGTGGTGTCCACCACCTCTTTGGGCAACCTGTACTGGACTTTTGGTGCTCTCATTGTAAAAACCTTGTTCCTTGTATCTAGTCTAAATTGACCCTACTTCTGCTTAAAACCATTTCCCCTTGACCTATCACTACAACTCCTGTCCCTGTGTTTCTTGTAAGACCTCTTTAAGCACTGGAAGACTGCATTGAGGTCTCCCCAGATACTTCTCTTCTTCAGGCTGCACAGCCCCAAGTCTCTCAACCTTTCCTCATGGGAGATGTGCTCCATCTCTCTATCTTTCTTTGTGTTCTTCCTCTGGACCTGCTCCAACAGGTCCATGTCCTTCCTGTGCTGAAGAGACTGGAGCGAGATGCAGTACCTCAGGTAGGACCAGACAGCAGGAAACTGTTTGTTCCTGTGTGGTCCATCTTTGTGTAACTCTGAAGTTCTCAGCCTCTCAAACTGTATAAGGTTGCAAACTTACTGAGCAAAGGAACACTATAATGCTTTTGCTCTACTTTTTTTGATGCTGAAACTTCAGTGAAAAAAAAATTGTTTGTCTATGTTTTCAGAAACATCTGCGGTTTTCAGTGAAAACTGACTAAGAAAAAATGATTGTCAAACATATTTTTATCAGACTTCAGAGGTTGTCATATATGCATCTTACACTGCATGCCTTCTGGTTTTGCCTGTTTTCAAACAAAAGCAGAGAAAAAGAGAACATTAAATAATGTTATATTTTAAAAAAATGACTTTATGTGAAAGACAGTTTCTGTTGAAGTTTTTAACTAGCTCTAGTTAGACTAGGCTAATTAGCTTGGATTACCCTGAAATTCTATTTAGGTACTGGGATGGCTCAAGCTGCTTTTGGCTGAATAGATTGATCAGTCCTTTGGGAAGAGTGGTCCATGAACTGCCTCAAAGGAAAGGTCTAGTAACTTTTAGGCAGTGGGTCAAAGCTTTCAGTGTCAGGTATGAAGTAAGACATGGAACATGGGGAAAGGTAGTGAAGTTTAAATCAGAAAAAAAACCCAAGAAAGGAATAGCAAAAGCAAGTTTATAACTGGATGTGTACTGTTCACCCAGTAGGGCAATATAGTCTCCTTTTACAGATGCCCTCTGTCACCCTGAAGTTCTTGTCCTTGTCCCTGTGTATTCCAGTTTAGCTGGAATTTACTGTTTCCTGGCTCAGGTAGATTAGCAAAATTTCTTTGCAATTTCCAATTGTGCTTCCCAGACTTACACTCACAGTTTAAGCCTTATTCACATGGCTAAGCAGATGTCATAAAAAAATGCCATGTGAATCAGCTAGGCAGAATAAAATTTTGTTTAAATGTTATGGTTTTAATCTGAGCAGTGTTGCAGAAATATTTCAGAAATGGAAAATAGGGTTAAAATCTGTAGAAATTCATTCACTCCTTCTCATTGCAAAAAACTGAGCTGTCGTTAAGACCTTGCTGCAAGACTGGAAATGATGCTATGTTTTCGTCCTACACTATGCATGGATCAAGCTTACATGAAAACTGAGACAAAACCAATGTGTGTTCTTTAAAACATAACATGAAGTAAATAAAAAAAACATAATATGAAGTAAATTTAGAAACTGAAAAATAAGAATGGTCTGACACTTTCTACATGAAACTTTGAAGTTAAAGAAATGCAACACAAGGAGAGGAAACTTTATTAGAAACTGCTTGATGCAGTCATAAGAATACTAGAAAGACATGCTATTTGACAAGTCTCTTTTCAAGAGTGTTTTTCCATTATTTGAACCCAGGAGCTAAGTGGGTTAGGTGCTATAGGTTTCAAAAAGAAACTGCAGCAAACACATTGTGCTAGATCCTACTTAAGTACAGTGATAAGTATGAATATTTGATCTTTCAAATATTGTGGTATCAAAGTATTCACTGTTTTGGACATAAATCTGTGCTAAAATCAACTGATTATAGCTATGACCATGGAAAAGAACCTGGTACAAATGACTTTGAACTGATGTCACTCCAGGTAGTCTGTGCATTTTTTGAGTTAATTAGCATGTCTTTGAACTTAATTTCTTTCCTGTTGCATGGTCTGGAATAAATAGCAGTTACTATCAGTCTATTTAAAACTCATTTTAATGCTAGACTGTAGCAGAGAGAGAGACATGAACAGAAATGTGTGGTGTGTATGTTCTCTCCTTACTGCTCTTAATATATGCATTGAAAAAATCACATCCAGCAACCTGGTTACCAATTATTCTTAATTGGCGATGCTTCATCCTAAATCAAGCACTCACAGTAGCACAAATTAATTAATAGCAATGAAAGCACAAGAAGATTCTGCAACAGGTCATTCTTGTTATCAGTTCTTATTTGATCATGTAAAGACATTTTGAAGTTTTAGAGGAAGGGAGGAGAAATTGCTTGCTTGTCTGTAAAGGGCATTCCCATGAAAAAAATCAGCCCAAAGCTGTACAGTAAAGAGCTCTGGATAAAGCATTTGAAGCTAGAGTACTTACAAGGCTTCTGGATCCTGTGAAAATTCTGATCAATGAAAGAAATGCTACACTTCTCAGGTTTGTTTTTAAAAATCAGAGTAGGAGAATACTACAAATAAGTAATACAGAGCAGATGTATAGACACCTAGGCATACATTTCACCCCATTTGTCTAAAAAACACTAGTTGAAAAACTTAGTTCCTCACTCAGCTTTCCAGGTGGCTCAGATCTGCTAGGTTCACACATGTCTCCTGCTAAGTAACACTACCTTTCCACAGCTGGGTTGGTCTCCTGCAGCACACAGGTAGTGACCAATTTTTTTAGATCACTGGCCCTTTTCTGGTTGGTGTGGCCAGACAGAGACAGGGCACTTTCCTGCTCATGCATAAGAAGATACTCAAAGGACAGTCCTAACAAATCCTCTTTATACCTGTACATACAGAAATGTCCGTATTGGTGTACCTGCTACTTGCAGAAGGTTTTTAAGGTTTACAGATCTCTGTCTGCATCATCTCTGAGTCCTTGTGAATGTGATTATGTAAATATAAAGACACCCATTCAGTCATGGATGCAGAAAACAAAAGATTGCAGTGAGGGAGGCTATTAGCACACAGACTCTGTTCCTCAGGAACTTGTCACCAGGAATCCTTTCCTCATATCCAGAATCTTCATATTACCCTTCCAAGCAAAAACAAGAGGAAAAAATGCTTTATTGAGAGCCAATCCCTAAAAGAAATACTCAAATGTCACTCACAAAAAAAATGCAGGTCATTATAAATTCAAAGGCATTAATCCCTGAAATTATTTATGCTTAGAAAAATGTACATGATTTATCAGTGGTAACTTGCATTTGAGTCTAACAGTGTTTTATATAAGAAAAAATGAAGAATTTACCTACAAACTTAACCTGGAGGGTTTAATTTATATCTGCTTTTATTTACATTAACAAAACTTTCTTTATTCAATGAAACAGAGAGAATTTGTTAGAGCTGAAATTTTTATTTCACTTCCCCTAAAATGCACATAAGGCAATGAACTAAATTTCCACATCAGGTCAACACTGGCATTTCAGAACTATTGAGTGTCACCTGAATATGGACATTGGTTTTTTGATATTCTCTGTAGTACTTACCATTTAACAGCTTCGTTTCTGATTTCACTGTTCCTCACAATTTCTTCAAAACAGTGTACAATTCAACCTGCTGGAGTGAGCTGAAGTGTATGACTTTGAAAGGCATGCAATTCAGCATATTCTTGGACTGGAAATATATTCACTGACCAGGCGTGTTAGACAGCACTCATATCTGAGCTGCTCAGTGTCTTCAATGTCTTTGATGAAGAAGAATGTTGCACTTGATTGGGGAGGTTTTCAATGTCTCAATTTACTGCTTGAACCTTACCCTGCTGAGATCTTCCCTCTTGTAAAAGATTGACTGTACATTGCCTTAAGTTTTTCTACAGAAGATTAATCAGTGTTAAGTTAACTTACTCAATTTCTTATTACATGTCTGTCTGTGGTTCCTTAAAGATTTGCAAGGTTAAAGGAAGACTGAAGTGCCTATTTGTCCACAACAAAAGCTTTTTCAGCTATGTCGACTTTGTCAACAAAGCTAAGGGACAGCAATTAAGTGGTCAAGGAAAGAAAAAAAAAATCAAAAAACCGTCATGTAATATTTCAGTCCAGAGTTTTGTAAATAAGTTCTTAAATATATGATTCATGTACCTCATTTGACTACAACGGTTCACACTATGCTGACACACTTCTGTAACACTAAATAAATAAGTACTGCATTTGGCATTTGTAGGTTTCCTTCCTCATGCTTTTTATACCACATTTTCTCAAAAGACAGAATTTCTTCCCAGATTCCCTGCCCAAACACTGAACTTACTGCATTTCATTGCCTGTTAGGAGATTGCATAAATTAAAACTAAAAAAACCCCCCAACCCCCCAAAAAAGTTAAACAAATTAAACTCAGCTATTTAATAGTGAGGTGACCAGTGGAAACCCATAATTTGTTTTAAATGTGTGCGAAGGAGCTTTAAGGTTACAATGCTGGTAAGTCAAAGCTTTCCTTCCTTATACCTTTCAAGTTACCAAGCTACTGCCATCCAATAGAGTAACAGAGTGGGAATAACACCTGCTCTTGTTTGAGACCCATAATGCCAAATTGTGCTGGTTTGAGCTGGAGTAGAGTTAACTTTCTTCACAAAGGCTAATATGGGGCTATGTCTGGATTTTGTGCAGAACACAGAGTTGATAATGCAGAGATGTTTCTGTTATTGCTGAGCAGAGCTTACACAGAGTCAAGGCCTTTGCTACATTCGGTGCTGCCACACTGGCAAGGAAGTTGGGGATGCATGGGAGATTGGGAGGAGACACAGCTGGAGCAGGTGACCCAAACTGACCAAAGGGATATTCCATAGCATATGACATCATGCTCAGTATATAAGGTGGGAGGAAGAAGGAGGAAGGGGAGACATCTGGAGTGATGGCGTCTGTCTTCCCAAGGAACTGTTAC
>NW_008672151.1:14922-18972 GCF_000695815.1 Acanthisitta chloris | reverse complement strand
TATGCTTGTGTGTGCAGCTTTTGCTTTCTCTATTAAACTGTCTTTATCTCAACCCATGAGTTTTTGTAGCTTTTACCCTTCTAATTCCCTCCCCCATCCCGTTGGTGGGGGAGTGAGTGAGTGGCTGCGTGGTTCTTGGCTGCTGGCTGGGGTAAACCACGACACAAATATAAGACTCCTCTGATCCTACTGGGTTGTCTTTTAATTAAATTGGTTAACTAGAAAGTGAGCTAGTTTTACTTGAGCTAGCTGCTAAAAGTGCACAGCCTCTTATTACCAGCACAGCTTAGTAAAAGGTTTGATGAACCAAAAGTGACTGTGTGAATGTGCAGGTATGTGTGTGTGTCTGTATGTGAGGGAGAGATGAAGTCAGGTAAAATGATTAATGCTTTTGAGAATCGTGGAATAATTGAGGTTGGAAAAGATCCATGATCATTGAGTCTAGCAGTTAACCTGGCATGGCCAAGTGCAACACTAAACCATGTCCCTAAGCACGACATATAACAAGTTTTTTTAAATCCCTCCAGGGATAAAGACTCAGCCACACCCATGTACAATCTGTTCCTATATCTGACCACTCTCTCAATGAAGAAATTTTTCCTAATATCCAACCTAAACCTTCCCAGTACAATTTGGGGTCATTTCCTCTCATACTGTGATTTGGCACTTGTGAGACGAGAGTGACCTCTACCTTGCTACAACTTCTTTTCGCATAGCTGTAGAGAGCAATAAGGCCTGCACTGAGGATCCTTTTCTCCAGGCTTCCCCAATCATACTTTCCTCAGTCACTTCTCATAGGACTTGTACTCCAAACTCTTCATTAGCTTCATTCCCCTTCTTTGGACACACTTAATGGAAAGTTACAACAGGGTCATAAAGGAAGAAAAAGAGAAGCAATAGGCAAGTTTTTGAAACCTGTGTATGATACTCTCTATAGCTAGGGAGAAACTGGAAGAGCTACAGGTCACATACAGTGAAAATTGTGGCATGATCAATACTGCAGAGTCACAGGATATTAATAATGGCATACATCTTGAATTTACATGCTTTTAAGCAGTGGGACATGATTTTTCCAAGAGGTGTCAATGAAGTACAAGCTCTCTGCAGTCCCTAAAATGCAAGACAGAGATGTGCAGAATGTCTCTGGGTGGTGGAGAGCTAAACAATGGGTGGTAATGTTGTAGTATGGACTACAGTAAGAGAAAAATGATGGTTCACTGGGCAACCAACAATGTGAATAAATAATGCTCCACATAGAGAAATTTGAAATGGTCAATGACTTTATATTCAATTGTAACAAACAGATTAACAATGACCGGATGTTTTTAGTATTATTTGATGTTAATAATGTGAAGTAGAAACCTGAGACAGAGAATAGAGGAAAATATTAAAAAAAATTAAGCTAATGAGTTATTAGAGCCTAACAAAGTTGAACATTAAGATAAGAAGCTGAAGCTTAAACACTAATTATTTTCTTCAAGAACTGAAAAAAAAAAGTCAAACATAATGATATGTAAGAGAGAGGAAACAGGTTAAAGGCTACAAACTAGCCTCAACTCATTAAATGAACAGCCACTGGAGTAAATATTATATGCACAGATCATATAGGAAATGTGGACTGGATGAGTGGACAGTGAGGTGGATTGAGAACTGACTGAATGGCAGATCCCATGGCAGGTCTAGTTGGAGGCCTGTCTCTGGCAGTGTGCCACAAGGTTCAATACTGGGCCTAGTTTTGTTTAACTAATCCATCTATGGCTTGGATGAAGGAGCACAATACTCCTCAGCAAGTTTGCTGATGGCACAAAGCTGGGAGGAGGGGCTGATACCCCAGAGAGCTGTGCAGTCCTTCAGAAGGATCTTGACAGGCTGGAGAGAAGGGAAGAGAGGAACTGTCTAAAATTCAGCAAAGACAAATGAACATCATGCACCTGGGGAAGAATAATCCCAGGCACCAGCACAGGCTGGGGGCCAACCTCCTTTAAAGCAGCTCTGTGGAGAAGGACATGGGGGTCCTGGTGGACTGCAAGCTGTCTGTTGGACAGAAGTGTATCCGTGTGCCAAGAAAGCCAATGTGTTTGTCCTAAGGTGCATTAGCAAAACCATCGTCAGCAGGTTTAGGGAGGTGATTCTGCCCCTCTACTCAGTCCTGGTGAGACCACCATGTGTGTCTAGTTCTGGGCTCCTCATTACAAGAAAGACATGGATCTCCTGGAGCAAGTCCAGTGGAGGGCAACAAAGACAATTAAGGAACTGAAGCATTTCTCTTATGAGGAAAGCCTGTTTAGCCTAGAGAAGAGACAACTGAGAAGGGACCTCATCAATGTCTATAAGTATCTGAAGAGAAGGTGTCAAGAGGATAGAATCAGACTCTTCTGCATGTGCCAAGAGGCAGTGGACAGAAACTGATGAACAAGAAGTTCCATGTGAACAGGAAGAAGAACTTCTTTACTGTGCACGTGACCATGCACTGGAACAGATTGACCAAAGAGGTTGTGGATTCTTCCTCACTGGTTATGTTCAAGAATTGACTGCATACAACCTGCACAATGCACTCTAGGATGACCCTGCTTGAGCAGGGAGGTTGGATCAGATGACCCACTGTGATCCCTTCCAACCTGACCTGTTCTGTGATTCTGTGACAGGCAATTACTGTCAATCTGAGAGGAAATACCAATGAAGTAGGGTTTATACTACCATGATCTACCAGTCAATGCTGTCATAAATCAGATGGAGACATGAATATAGGAAAAAATTGGATGGATAGAAGACATGTTAAAAAAGTTTGTATTACTTAAGTGGATGCTAGACTGAAATTAGGTAGTATTTAGTTACTGTTGCAAGAAAGGCAAACCCTAATGTAGCATTATGTAGTTGAACCCCAGATAAATGGAAAGTTTAAACCTTCTTGCTTTAGTAAGCATTTTCAAAATGTCATTAAACTTAGACTCCAAAGAGTTGCAATTTCGTATGATGATCAGAATATTTAGATTTTTGGACAAAAGACTGACTAGAAATTATTAAATTAGACTAGATTAGACAGTTCAGAAACAAGTAGATGAAACCAAATTTCCCACATGTCCACCATGAATTAATTTCTTGCTGTGCTGGTTCTAGGTGAATCAGGAGCTTTCTGAGGGGCCACAAGTCTGTTCCAGCCTCCTAGATTATGGAAAGTCTCTCTGAGGCCCTGTTGCCCTTCCTTACTTCACTCAACAATTGTGTCATGATCTGGGAGAGGTCAAACCAGCTTTACGTAAAAATTTCAGTTCTTCACACAGCTCTATTCCCAGTTATGAAAACAACAGGGTCCCCCCATCTGCTATTTTCAGCACTTTTGCCCAGCAGGTCTGTCCTGATGGAGTCACCAGACTTATGGTCTGGTTTTCCCTGGAGACATATTTGTATGAAAAGAGGACAAAGGGTGGTGGGTGTTGCCTGTGGGAGTGTAGAGGCCCAGAGAAGTTCACTTTAGTCACAGGGTGGATTGTGGTGGTGCATTCCCTACCACCAAAGGCTGCACTATGATCTGAGTAATGCCCATTAGGCCTCAGCCTTTAGAAACTGCTCCTGGACTAAGCCTTTCTTGAGCTTATCAGAAACACTGTTCCCAGGAACTAGTGTTGTCTAACAAGCTTCAGTTTTCTAATAAGGGGCTAATGTGTATGTCTCAAACAGTGATAACCGGATAGCTGTGGAGCCAGCCAAGGACTAGTGGTATTATCCATTTCTGTGAGAAAGAGCAAGTTTGGCTGGAAAAGAGGAGCCATGTGAAGAGAGGGCAGCTTGAGCTTATCAGAAACACTGTTCCCAGGAACTAGTGTTGTCTAACAAGCTTCAGTTTTCTAATAAGGGGCTAATGTGTATGTCTCAAACAGTGATAACCGGATAGCTGTGGAGCCAGCCAAGGACTAGTGGTATTATCCATTTCTGTGAGAAAGAGCAAGTTTGGCTGGAAAAGAGGAGCCATGTGAAGAGAGGGCAGCACCTGTCTGAGACAAACATCCTTGTTATAGTTCCTGGTGATAAGAACAACTTATGTGAGAAACC
>NW_008672151.1:10950-14844 GCF_000695815.1 Acanthisitta chloris | reverse complement strand
GTATTGACACTGAAGCTGGGATTGACATCCCATCAGCTGGATCAATGCTGAAACCAGAACTAGTGATCTCTTTTTCCTCTCTCCTTTTTCCTCTTTCTTTTTCTTTCTTTTCCATTTTCTTTTTTCTCTTTTTCTTTCTTCTTTCTTTCTATAATGCATCGCTCCCTTTTTAATTTCTCTTTTCCCCTTCACCTTACCCATTTATCCAAAACCCACTCCTGTGTGCTTATATAGTAGGTCAGCGACTATACTGATTTCCACAATAAATGTGTAACTTGCTGATTAGACTTTTAAGGTTTTTTCAGATCCTCTGACTTTTGCTGTTCCTTTTGACTATGAGCATTTATGAATCTTAGGTGCTTCCTCTCCCTTAAGGATCAGTCGCCACAGGGAATCAGAAGGGACTGGAACACAAATGAAAGCACAAAGGGGAGATAAGGATATGTTCCCCTGTGTGGCTTGAACAGACATCATTCCAGACCGCTCTGAAGAGTTTTCAATGTGCACTCAGACACCTGATCTGGCTGATGCTGTACTGAAGGCAGCAGCTTGGTGCCAGTCATATGGAGTTGTATCTGCTCTTGTTTTCTGCAGTACATGGGCCTGCAATGCAGGTAACATGTGAGGGCAGGACAAAGGGAGACATGAGCCAGGGGTCATGGGACATGAACAGCCTGGGACATGACCTGAAACCAAATAACACGCCTTCCCACTTGGCTTTTCTCTGTGTTTGTGTGAAATACTGTGGGACAGAAGAAATAGTCATTCAGAAACTGGATGACAAGCCAGGACACACTGAGTGGGAGGTAAGGGGAACAGAGTAGGTATGCAAGACTTACAGAGGTGTGAAAGAGCAGCAGATGTCCACATCCATGTGACCTCAGCATCAAGGCATCCCTTGCTTACCACTCACTTTGCATGAAAGTAGTTGCTAGGTAAATTTGTGTTGCATGACCACCCTCAGTTCAAAATACACCCATCAGGGCCAATTCAGCTCATCAAGGCAAATATAGCTTACACCCAGGAGGGATGCAAGCAGGCCCCATGGGCTGAGCAAAAGAAGCCCTGTCACAGAGCTGTAAGTTCTTTTGGAGAATGCAATGCTTCTGGTGAGGCAGCACAGTTCTCCACATCCATGGGGTGCCTGAAGAGCTGTGATGCCCTTGCACAGGTGGGCAGGTTGCTGCAGTGGGATGTGTGCTGGCAGGCACAAATATCAACAAAGACAACTGCTCTGCCCCTGGGACATCCACACTGCACAGCAGGAGCTGAAAGGCTCATGTAAAGCCCAGACAACCTGCTGTTCTCAGCTGCTTCTCCAAGTGATTCACTGTAAAGACATTGAAGGTGGTCAGGAAAACATGCCCTGAGAAGGCCTAGACAGGGTGCTCTTACAAGACAGTATAGATACAGTCTGTAAGTAGTTTTATTTCACAGTTACAGTCTTTAAGCGTCAGAGTATGGTGGAAACTCCTCTTGAGCTGTTAATGACACTTCAGTATTTGTGCAGGCAAAATTCAGAATTTGTCTCTTTACATGCACTCACACAAGTCCATAGCATTAAATTATGCATAAATGAACAAGTATTATAAAAAAAAAAGGGGAAAGAAAAGAGAAAAGAAGAAAATAAAACCTGAAAATGATCACATTTTTTCTTCTACAGCCTTCCAGGAATGCTCTCGGTATCAATATGACACCTTTTCTCCCTGAACTGTCAATCCATCATCAACCTCCTATCTCTTCTTTGCCAGACGATCACATCTCCCATGTGTTTCATCTAAAATATGAATACTTCTAGTGCCTCATGTGCTTTTCCAATTTCAACAAATGTGACAAGAAACCATCTTAAGAAAGAGATTGACCTTTTCTTCAATGCAGATTTTGACATATTTTCTATTCTTCTTTTTAGTATAGAGATAAATGAAATACAATCAAGGGTAGCAGCTAAACCTATGAAAATTACTGAAGTTTTTCTGCTCAGACATCACCCTCCCTGTTAAATTGCTGCACAATATTACTTTCACCTCTCCACATGTCCTAGGTTACAATGTAGGGTGTAACCAATGGTATGTATTCTATTATCATTTTCACAAGCTGTTAAAGCAGGTGGGGCAGTGCTCCTTATCTTCTACTCCTCCCTGATGGCTGTCTCAGGGGGCTGTCTCTGTTTAATGGGCTGTCAAGGACCCTCCACATGACCCACAGAATTACATCTTCCCATTGTGAGATGCTTCACCCCAGGGGGCAGAGCCAAGCATTCCCACCTGGATATAATCTGGGGTTTGGGCCAGCACAGAGATTCCCAGAGGACAAGAGCTACCACTGCACCTTCAGGTGAACACCAGGTCTATGGGATCGCTGCTCCAACACACCCATCACTCCAGGAGGACTGCAGCCACCATTTAATGGGACTCCTACCAACAACCTGACTGACAGGGTGTCAGGTTGCTTTCTGACTCTGTCAGTGGCTTCTTTTTGCACTGCTGTATTTGGCGTTTTTTGTTTTCCCTTTTAAATTGTATTTCTGACTTGGAGTCTCTCACTGGTTTGCTTTCAAACCAGCACACCACATAAAAGCCTAGATTTGCCAAAGTTCAGAAGGCAATCCAAAGAAAATTTGTGGGTTTGATGATATACTGTCAATTAAGTAGTCAGTGAGAATTAGCAGGTTTTAGACTGTTGGCTCCTTTGGGCCAGTACCATGTATTTTTGTTTTGTAGAAGAATGAGTTTTAGGGAAGGGCATCAGGGAGTTCTGAGGAGATATTTAAATGAAAATAAAGTTATAATGGGCCAAATTGTGGAGCCTTATTAGGCTTTGATCATGACAAATATTATCCCATGATGTTCAGTGGTATTTTAGACTAAGCCCTTTCAGATTTTGTCTCAATAACAATAGCAATGAGAAATACCAAGATGACATAAATAACCTTATTTTTGCCTATCCCCAGTTCATTCAATCCTCCATCAGTGACCAGATTACCCGTGTCTATTTGCTCAATATTTCAAGAGCCTGATGTTCTGGCTCACAAAATGGAAAAGTTTTAATTCTATTCACTGCATCAAATAATGCTGCTCAAGAAAAGAGAGCTAAAGTCAGACCAGTATAAAAATGAGAACTCTAATTTTAATTAAGGAACAATCTTCGATAAGCAGGAAAGGCAGTAGCCTATGACATTTAAGGTTAAGTTGTACTTCTAAGAGGATGCCTGAAGCCTTTAACTTATTGTGGTAATTAAAATTCTATGTTTCCTTTACATCTTATTAGCGTTTTCTGCATATAATATCTATGGTCCAAATTTTTACACCCCCCCTTGTCCCAAAGATAGTGCTAGGAATGGGGTAAACTGAGAACAAAGTTCATCTGCTTGATGTTCAGTCCTAGGTACTGTATCTAGGCAAGTCCCCTGGCACGTTTTGTCCACAACTTTCCCATTTCTCGTGGTTGGCACATGCAAAACTAGGTGGAACACTTCAAGTAAGTATTTTTGCAGAGGTGCATTGATTTTACTCACTTTTTAAAGAGGAAATATCCTTTTCCAAGGTTCAGGGGTTTACTTGCTGTGCTTCTCCAGCTAGGGAATAAAGGACTGTTTCAACCTTGAGAAGGCATGGTTACCTCCTAGGAAAGTGTTTGAAACAGGCAATTTTCTTTCCAAAAGTAGCTGAATTGAAAGGAGAGTGTGCATGTGAGAAAGGGTTAATTTGTTTTATGTTGTTCTAAATTAGAATATGAGTTTTTTTGACACATAAACTGTTTTTACCTAGTATTACAATGTAGTTGGTGGCCAGGACCAAGATTTTGAAAACATCTCCAGGCCACCAACACAAAGATAAACAAGAAGGAATTATGTGACAGTTATAACCAAATTAAAAAATCTTTTACCTTCCTTCT
>NW_008672151.1:5831-10918 GCF_000695815.1 Acanthisitta chloris | reverse complement strand
CCCATTTTCAGACATCTTGGACTCCTGCGTTCAAGTAAGAGGTGAAGTCTGGCAGCTTGTCTTAAGGATCTTGCTATAGACCAGCTGCTAGTGTCAGTCTTCTTCTGAGAAGTCCAAAACAGGAGCTGTCCACTAAACTCTCGTGACAACAGTGGAGAAAGTGAATTTGACATGCGATATCACAGGGGTCTAGCACTTCCCTTAGGGAGTCAGAACATCTGACAGCTACAGGCTCAGTCAAAATCTTGTTCATTTGGAATCTATCATCCAGTAAAGGCAAATTTGAATAGTTTACATAATGTTTTTTAACACCATCAAATGCAACAAAATATAGAGCGTGAAATGCCTCTTACCACAACCAATGAATGGAGCAAAGTGAATCCCTTTTTCTGTCGCCTTGTTAAGGGAACACACAACAGAAGCGCCTTCCTTCTGCTCAATAAGGAGAACTGAGGTTCTCCTCAACCATTTTTACTACATTGCCTTTCTCACAATTCCTGTTATGATCTGGGATCTTCCCATTCTGCAGGACCATAGAAAGCCACTTTCTGAATCACAGGCTGTCCTAGAGAAGGGTAAGGGTTTGGTTTTTTTTAATAGATCCAGAGAAGGAACAGGAGCACATTTGGCTTAAATACTGGAAATGTTCTTTGGAAACAAATGTGCCAGTTCTCCTGCCTTCTTTTAGATTTTTCTACCATAATCAAAACAAGCAATGCTCCCTTCCATATACTAGATAAACAAATCCTGACTTTTACAGAGGATTTTGATTGGATGCTAACACAGAGAATGCTAACACAGAGAATGTGATACAGAGAATTGATGCTAACACAGAAAATGTGTTGGATAAAGCTAGATGGAAAGAGAGTTGTTCTTCACTAACAGTTGTTTAAAAATTATCTCAATGAGAAATTACTTCTTCAAACAGACTGCAAACACTGTAATCATGTGAAAGTAGTATAGCTATATAATGTCATTCTCTGTCTGTTAGAGTGGAAACCAGGTCTTGATTGCCATGCACATATCACATTTTTACATGAATTTTAAATAGCGACTCGAAATTATCATCTCACCATTTCTGTTCATACACTAATTTCCATTTTTCTGGTGTAATTTTTCATTTCATTATCACTCTATGTGTCTTTACACACTTCATTCACTTCATTTCTTCCTTTCATTTTGTTTCCTTTGATACCCTAACAGCTGGGTTTAAGGAAGTGTCACTTTTATTTATTGTCACTACAGGCAAGGGAATTAGCACCTCGATGGAAGGCATAATACATGGAGCATATAGGCATTACAGAACCCTTAAATACATTTCACTTCACTGTGATTAGAAAAATTTAAACCAGGCATCAGCCACTTTACCTCCTTTTCTCCCTGCACTGCCTCTACAGCCATAGAAATATGCATTATGAAAAGCAGCTCAAACATCACCCTTGACATTGTTGTCAGAGAACAGGAGCAATAATGAACTTTCTCTTCCACATATCATTTCAGAGCAGAGGGCTAATGCACTGGTCAACCTATTGTCTTTTTATTCAATTCCCCACTGCAGCGACAGCTGTTACCTCTGAAACATCCCAGGGTTAACTGCAGTTAGAGTTTACAGGGTGGATCATGAGCAATGTCAGGGGCTGAAGGGGCAAGAAAGGAGACTCTGTATGCTCCCACCTCCAGGGAACAGCATTCTGTACAAAAAAAGTATCTAGGAGATGCTGGAGTAGTATTAACCTGCTGTGAGATTTGGGGAGAGGACAGCTGGAACTAGTCAGGCACCTCCAGGACGCTGCACAGAAAAAGGAAATAGCTCTTCCTCATAAGACTCCCAGAATAATGTAGTCACCCACTGCTTCTAGGGAACAAGCCCACTCCCTATGGTAGACACTAACCTTGTAAATTTCACTCCCCTATTTGTAACAAGATGGACTTTTAGGGGCTCTTTAGAGATACTCCTCAAATATGCAATGAGAATTTTTCTTTCCAGTCAGGATCCCATGACTTCTGAAAATTCATAGTCCATTTTTCCAGACATGCAGAGATACATATTCAGTGATGAAATATTGCTAACTGTTAACAGATGTGGCACTCACACTACCTAATTTTAGGCACCTGAGTAGGTGTTTGTGTTCAGAGACTTGTCTCTGTAATTCCTTATGTAGTCAAAGAAAAATGCTCCCCCAGAAAAATGATCTAGGGCAGAAGTCTGCTTCAGGTGCTGTGTTTCCTTAAAGAACCTCTTTCCAGAGACCACAGAAAGAGTTTATGGAAACCAGTCTCCTAATGCAGGTACTAAGGATACACCCTGGAAAATTCATCTCTTTAATATGCATACTCTATGTATGAGTTGGGCAGAAAATGGCGTGTGTGGAAGCTGAAAGCATATAAATTGGAGAATAATAAGGAAATATAGCAAATATTCTTACTTTAGAAAGGCCCTGTATCAAGGGTCAAAATAACTCAAATCTATCACTCTGTGGCCCCTCATCATTTCTAAAGGGAGCAGAAGATGCTGGAGGATTCAGAGTCAAGGATACTCTATAATCAGGAGTGGGTACTGGTTATTTATCCTTTATTTTACACCTGGACCTTGGTTTTCCAGGTCCAGGGTTGCTGCTTTTAACAGATGCATCTAATTGTTCTTTGGAAGTTTGAGGTGCCTCAAGTGATAAGAAACCTCATGTTTTGTTGGTTTAATTTGTCCTACTGTCCTTATACCTGTAGTCCAAACTGTGTTGCATGTGAACAAGTACATTAATGAGTCCTTCTGCTAGAGATTAGTGTACAACAGACCTTCTGAAAATATAACCCCTCTCCTGTAAAGCATTTATTAGATCTTCTAAAAAATTCCAGAAATGTTACACAAGTCACCTGCTTAAAATTAAGCACATCTTCAAAACTACTCAGATTAACTAGGGTCTTCTGCTCTCTTCTACTGGTTCATCCAACTGCGATTTCACATCTGGCATTGCTCGGTCTTTATAACTCCCCTGTGTGGCCGTTTTACTGAGTCTGGAGATGAACTGTCATGCTCTAAGTGGAGAGCTTTATAAACATCAGGAAGGATTTGAGCATACGATGATGAGGATAAGGTTTTTAAAAAACAGTATTAAAAAAGCTACTTGCTAAACTGTAGCATTTAGAAGGTTTTCACCTAAAGATGGGACTTCCTAAGGCTATCTAAAGACTGCCATGAGAAGACATTTAGAAGCTGGCAATTACTTGACACTGTGGGTTGTTAAAACTGAAATATCAATTGATCATTTCCTCCCCATTTCCTACTTAGAGCAGAGCCTGAATCACTATTCCCATGTGTCTTTCTCACATCTTACTTTGTATAATGGTACAGTAAGAAAAGCTCCTGCAATCCTTAGACTTTTGACCAAAGACAGAAAAGACCCCTCCTTTTTTAGCAGCTTTTGCTATGTTTTCACAACATAGGAGGGTTCTGTTAGCAATTTAGAATCATTTTGTTGTATTACAAGGGCACATACTATACTTCATTAACAGGATTGCTATGAAATAATGAAATATTTCAGACAAAACTGCAGGATATTTAGAGTAATTTCTTCCTGAAAATATGCAAAGCCCTTTGGGGAAAAAGTAAGCAGATGGTGTGTGAAGCATTCATTGTTTTCTTATGTAGTGATAAACAAACACTTCAAATTAAGATTCATAACCAATCTTTAGGAAATTTCATCTTGAATGATACACCCAAACAAAAGATGCTCAAAATCCATCATACCTTGAGATCTCCAGTGCTTTCCTTCAGCCCTTTCTATTTCCAAGGCCATCCTGCAGGGAACTGACTTGGAGGAAGAGCTCTTGGGATCAGGATGGCATTCAAAGTAACAGAGCCATAACAATTAACAGACACAGAAAACCTGTCCTTATAATTATAAGGGCAAAGCAAACAAGGGTAACAGTGTTTCTGCTTCTGATCAGCCCTAAGCCTTTCTAGCTGTTTACAATGCATGCATTTTATTTGCTGTTTTGTATGACCTTCAAAATTTTCACTGCTGCATGTCTCAGATTTCCTGACTATAAATACATTCATCAATAACACATCCTAAGTTGTTTGACTCAAAGGCCATAGTGTTTGTCATAAGGAACACCAATTAACCTCAATGACCATAGTATCATCCTGAAGAGCTATCACTGTATTAATCGCTGACTGAACTATTTTCTCTCTAGTGAAGTGTGTAACAGGATGCTCTGCCTTGGAGTTGCATAAAACAACTTGATAAATGCCCTATTTGGAAAGTTATCATTGGTAAATGGATAAGGGGCATCATGCTGCTTTTGGTATTGAAATGATGCTGAAACCTGCTGACTCATCAATCCCAAAGTTAAACATCCTGAGGGTGAAATGAAGATATAGTAAAACTGGTAAAGGAACAAACAAATGATACTACTGATAGCTTATCTAATGCTGCTGAGCTGACACAGCTGGCCTGGAGACATCTGACTGACAGTCAATCACTTTATACTATAAAAGCCCAATCCCAAATTTTAAGGGTAGGGTCTTCTAACATACTGATACCGAGAAGCAGACTGAAAGCTGGAATTGAAGAGTTAAAGCTGAAAGCATAAAGAATAGCTTTACTAATAGCACTGTTTCAGCTTAATTAGCAAAATAGCAAGGATTGCATAGTACAGACAAGAAGCTTCAGTAATGGTATTGTTTTGGCTTGGTTGGTGAAACGATGCACCTTATCTATAAGGCAGTAGAACTAACCAGACTCAAACCTTGGCAGTAGGAGGGAAACTAAGACCATATAAGGTGTGGAATGAGGAAACAAAATGTATAAGATAGAGGCAAAGTCAGCAAGGCATGCAAAACTGGACAAAGGGGTAAAAGGTTGCATAATAAGGGTGTCCAGAGGGTACTGAGGAAGAGGAGGGGCTTCATCTTCATGACCACCGAACGACCACCAGGACCACGGGACTGATGCCAAGAGGGAGGAGACAGAGGAGGAGTATATGATAATGACTTTCAAGAACTAATTATAATAATAACCACCCATTCCTGGAAAGAATGAATATGTATGAACATTTAATGTATAAAAACTGTGAAGTTTTTGTCC
>NW_008672151.1:0-5799 GCF_000695815.1 Acanthisitta chloris | reverse complement strand
CTTGTGCCCAGCACTGAATAAACAAATACCTGCTACTCAGAGATACAAGCCTGTGAGTAGTCCTTTTCCAGCCTTTTCTCGGCATCAATACTTCTTCTTGGAGTGTATGGGTGAGGATTCCTCCCTTGAGTGGGGACGCCTTTCAAGGTTACTCCTCAAGGCTGAGCGAAAGAGATTTACCCACAGTCATTGTATGGGTGACTAACATCAGTCTCTACTTAATAATTGTTTTGCTAGCTTTAATACTTTAACATTGCTTCACTATTGCTTTATAGTGCACTATATTATAACAGTTGTTATAGCTTCTATACTGTGTAGTAAGTAGTTCTGATTGAAACCTCTTTGTCTAATCATTCTCATAATAAATAATCTGTATTTATATAAATATATCTAGTTTGCCATCCTTAATCCCTGTGGGACAAAGTTGTACAAAGTTTCAATTACATCTATAGAATCCTGTAGACATGAACAATTGACAGAGTCTGGGGCTAAGATTGGATCCAGCCACACCTAGTCTCCTCTCTGAGAAGAAGTTTAGAAAGCAAGGGGGTCCTTTCTGCACTTTGGGACTCAGCAGGAGAGCTTCTCTAGCAAACTTTGTCTGAAGCTCTCGCTCTGCTTTGTGTAATGAATGTTTCTATTCCATTAGTAAAGTGGGGAGGGTTTTTCTGCAGCCGCAAAAGTGATACTGAAATATAATAGACTAACAAATTCATGGTGTTACATTTTCCTCTGAAGGATCATGATGTAAATTTGCTGCAATCCCTTTGACTTCAATAACGTTGATTCAATGAGTTAATCTAGACTTACACCAGTGTAAATGCAGCACAGCTTAGTCCACAACACAATAAAGGATTTGAGTTGAGTACACTAGTATATCTGTTTAGTGGGAATATCCCAGCCTGTGAAAACAGCACAGGCAGTGAGCTGAGGTCTGATGAAAGAAAGAAGTAAGAGGAAGGCCTGTCCAGCACTGAAGGTCCTGGAGTGGGGTTTTGCAGATGGATTTTGTCTCATTCTTTCTTAAGAAATATGTTCTCTGTCTCTACTTCTTTTCTTCATGTGTTTTAACACTAGCAGTTCCTTTTTCTTATTCTGTTTATACCTAGGGCTAGATTTTGAGACCCAATCTTGATCAATAGTGATTCAGAAGACAAAGGTATGTAGCCCCTCTGGTGTAACAGGACAGCCTAAAGAAAGAAGGGATGAAATCTGTTTGCCAGATGGAAAACTTAGGGATTACCACAGTATTCAGCATAACATACACTTGAACTCACCTGAGCTACTCAGTGTCACATGATCATGAATACTGAGTTGTCAGAGGAGATTGTTAAAATCTTCAGCTGCTCAGGTTAGGACTCTTCATTGACCTGTCAGTTTGCTATGAATATTTCTGCTAACCAAGTTACAAAGACTGATGTATGATGTTAGGAATGCCAAGGAGTACGTTTAATTCTTTCATGAAGGAAAGAGGGCCATAAGCTTCAGAAGCTTAAAAAACCCCAACAGTAGACTCTGCAATCAACCTGCAGCTCACTCAGTAAATAATTCGCAAGTCACAGACACCTCTACAGATCTTTATGTCATAGCCCCTGCTCAGAGGAAGATCGAGGTTGCCCAGACTGTTGTTCAGTTGGGTATTGTATTTCTCCAAAGAAGGAGAATACACAACCAGTCTCGGCAACATGCTGCAGTGCTCAGTCAACTTCACATTAAAAAACTGTTTCCTTCTGTTTAAATGGAATTTCCTTCAATTTATTTTGTGCTTCTTGGCCTTAAATATCAGTTAAGTAAATAACTAAGTAAATAATTGAGTGAGGCATGAAAGTCCTGCAGATTTTGTAAAGTGAATTTAGTGGCAAGTATGTGAATAGACTAATATGTGTGGATATTGAAAAGCAGAAGCCCAGTATGCAGGCTAACAGTAATTGGTTTTCTTAATTTACTCTTTCTTGTACATTTCCAACTAGCTAACTCCCATATGAGTTGGTGAGCTATTATGTAGAGGCAGCCTATTAGATATAAAGCTTTACAAGCTCATTGTTGATAATGTCAATGTCATGAAGCAAATTCAGGCCACTTACAATACGTGGTACAAAGCTATCTAAAATTATAAGTGTGGGTGTTTCAAGCATGGGTCTTGCCTCATTTGAAATTGAAATATGTTTGCAGTGCTTGAATGTGGGAAGATTAATTAGCACCTCTGTTTCAAAATAAGAAGGAGTAGAAATGCATCACAAGGAATAGGAAAAATGACACTGTTGACAGCTAGGAAGATAGGTTTTTTCAGCTGAAAAAATAGTGCAGAAAAGAAACAAATGCATCCATCTTTCTAATTTAAAGGTTAGGAAAATGATATCTGATACTATCTGAGTTTTTTTAAACAGTTCTATGGTCACATTTTTTATAGTTGCCAAATAGCAGCTAGCTAAGATATTGAGTTAATTTTTAGGAAGCTACTGATTTAATGATACTTCAAGGTCTCTGCTTTCTGAGATTCCAGCTTTCTGTTCCTCCAAGAAGGTAAAAGGAAGTTAGAAGATAAACAAACGAAAAAGTCCCCATGCATACTATGGCACATTTCACTCTGATGTATTTTAGTGATAGACTAGGACAGATTAAGTAGTCCTTGGTGTTATTTGAAAGTAGCTCTCTGCTGTAGTTTCAGAAATAGAAGCTACCATTTCCCTATTTCATCTTTTTCCTATGATCCCCTACTGGCTAGGAATGGTTCCCTTTGATATCTCATATAGGGTCACTCATAGATGTTTCTTTTATTCTTTATAAAAGCAATCTCAAGACACTGATGGTTGGTACATCCTTCATTTACTATCAAAAGATCTTAATATAATGTACTAAAATGACATTGAAAAGAGCCTTTTCTTAGTGGGATGAGTTTGTAATGTTATTTGGGGATAGCAAGTTAGGTACCTATAGCATCTCATACTGTAACAAGATGAAAGAGAAATGTTCAAACCCTTGAAATCTCTGCTATCCCACAGATGATTCTCTGTCTTTCTTCAGGTGGCTCAGTAACACTGAAGTATTGTATTTAGATCACAAAGTGATGAGAAAAAACATTCCAAACTGTAATTTATTACAGAAAGTGAGTAATCTATGTAAAAAACCCCAAACCTACCAACAAAATCAAACTAGAGCCCACAAAAGAAAAATCAGCAAAACAGCAAATGAAACCAGATCCTTCCTTCCCACAAAAGACCCAGTACAAAATCCAAACAGGAATTGTGATTGTGCAAGAGGTAAACAAATTCTTATCACAAGAATTTTCCACACAGAAACATCTGCATAAGCACACTCCCTGTTTCACTTTCTCTCCTAGCTGGATACCTACCTTTTCCTTTCTCCATGAATCTTCAGGAAAAGAGCCCCAAAGTGTCAATTTTGCATGCACACCTTAACAGTAAGAAAGTCTGCCTTTGAAAAGGCAGCAAGCTTTCCTCCACAAACAAATTCCTTTTTTAAAGGACATTCACATAAACCTTAGTAATGCATGAGTTAACTCTGAATTTTGCACAGAATGTGAAAAATCTGGAGTCTCAAATAATTTGGAGGCAAATATTTTATATTTCACTTTAATCTGTAGATAAGAAAAGGCATATTGTGTATATACTGTGCATAGAGCCTCCCTGAATTCACTGTTACGGGGGTTTTGTGGCTAACATAAGCCCGAAGGGGCAATTTAGCTCAGTCAAAGTCAAGCTGCCTTCTATCAGAGTTCACATCTTCAACAACAATAATAACTCCTGAAATTGAGCATGTTTTGCAGTACCTTGGAACTGTTGATGTTGAACAAAGCAAATAACATCAGTTTGATTCTCGTAAATTCAGATTAATCTGCAAAGCACAAAACAATAAAAACATTACTTCAAGCAGATATGGTAGCAGTTGTCGGGGGAAAACATGTGCTATGCACACACAAAAACTTATTACAGCAACGAGCTGTAACACTTTTTACCAGGCCTATTTTCTTTGGAGGCGTGTCCTTCTTCAAAATTTCTTTGGGAACAGAAAGAGTGGAAGAAAGCAAAACCCAAAAGAACTAAAAGGATTGAACTGATTAGAAAAAGAGAAATATTGAAATGGTGGCTTTAGAAGAAAAATGGTTAAAAAGGCCCTAAGAAGGGTTATAATTTTTAAGTCACCCATCTCTCATGAAGGCTGTTCAATAAAAAATGGGTGCGTTGAACACTGTTCCCATAGGACAAAATTTAACTATACCTATACAACTTTCCCTAAGATTTAACTGGGAGACAGTATCTATCTGAAAACAGGTTTCTAGCAAAGCCTGTGGGACAGTCAGCTCAAGTTCCTCAATCCCTTGTGGGCTCATGCCAATACATTTTTCAATGATCGAATAAATAATTAAATTTAACAGGCTTAGGGCCTAAAAAGTCCTAGCAAAAGAAACTATCACACCTGCTTCTAGGAATAGAAAGACCCATATGGTTTGAAGTGAATCTTGGGCTTAGGATGACCATATATATCAGACCAGGGAAAGGTGTATAACCAGCACAAAAGCACATTGCATTTCACCAGACACAGAAAGAATCTTACAGGTAGGAATGTACCAGTGCTGAGTAATGTTCTTAATCAAGACAAGCTGGAATAAAAACTGGACCAAGACAGAGAGAAAAAAGGAAGTAACACTTCTAGTAAGAAAGATACTAAGTTAGGTTGTTAATTTTTTGAATCCAATGCCAATTATTCTATAAAAGTATGAAGAAACTGTTAGGAAGAGAAGCCTGGCAACATTCTGAGCAGCAGAAGGAATGTCATACTAGACAGAATGACAGAAGACTAATTAGCCTCATTTTTGGAAGAGTATGATTATGAGGTGTGATTATTTGGCTGATTCCTTATTTCAGGTCTTAAAATATTGTAAGACCTTTTTTTTCATTTTTTTGGTTTGTTTGTTGTGCTTTGGTTTGAGAGGTTTCATTTCTTTCATTTGTTGGGAGGTTTGTTGGTTTGGTTTTTTGGGTTTTTTTTGTTGCTTTTGGAGAATGGCAATTGCATGTATGTGGCAAAAAGGAAGAGAGATTCAGTACATATATATGGACTGTTTGCAAACATGCATATATTATACAGTAGTTGTAGCAGCACAGAAAAGTTCTTCTCATGGTATATATTTTTGAACTGTTTAAGTGTTTCAAGTCATTATCTCATTTTCAAAAAAAACCCAAAAAGCTGATTATTTACTTTGGAGACTATAACAAAGTTTATAGTGGTATGAGGGCTGAATTTGTGAATGCAAGTGGTGATGGTTTTCGAAACATTTTTCAAATAACACATAGGATTTGTGTAAAGGAAATCTTATAGTTATCTCATAAAACACCATTTACCTCCTTTGATGGGTAAGACTGCTGAAGCACTACCCTAGACAGGACTTGTTCATACAAATTTAGCTTTTTGTACTGCTGAGATTTCCTTTGTCTATGAGGAAGGCCAAGATTATTTGGCTTTTCTGCTGGGTAACTTTAACTCCTGACAAAGGGCTTATAAACTCTGAAATATCAGTGACTGCTGTCATTAGCCTGATCTACCTTCAGTGGCCTGACTTGGAAACATGAGTATCTATGTGATGTACCTTCACAACCAGATTCTCCACCTGGGCAACAATATCTAGCCACAATGCAGCAGCCCAGATGGATTACAATGAATACATTTAACAGTTTGGGGTTTTTTTTATCACACTCTGGTCAGATCTATCATTATCTCAACCCTTTGGGCCCCACATTGGATGCAAAAAAGGACTGTCATGGTTTAAGCCCAGCTGGC